>NC_069503.1:1156692874-1156695374 GCF_027579735.1 Bombina bombina | reverse complement strand
TGTCCGTGTGAGCCTTTGCTTGAGGAAGGGACGACGCTTGAATCAGAATGTCGTCCAAGTAAGGTACTACTGCAATGCCCCTTGGTCTTAGCACCGCTAGAAGGGACCCTAGTACCTTTGTGAAAATTCTTGGAGCAGTGGCTAATCCGAACGGAAGTGCCACAAACTGGTAATGCTTGTCCAGGAATGCGAACCTTAGGAACCGATGATGTTCCTTGTGGATAGGAATATGTAGATACGCATCCTTTAAATCCACCGTGGTCATGAATTGACCTTCCTGGATGGAAGGAAGAATTGTTCGAATGGTTTCCATTTTGAACGATGGAACCTTGAGAAACTTGTTTAGGATCTTGAGATCTAAGATTGGTCTGAATGTTCCCTCTTTTTTGGGAACTACGAACAGATTGGAGTAGAACCCCATCCCTTGTTCTCCTAATGGAACAGGATGAATCACTCCCATTTTTAACAGGTCTTCTACACAATGTAAGAATGCCTGTTTTTTTATGTGGTCTGAAGACAATTGAGACCTGTGGAACCTCCCCCTTGGGGGAAGCCCCTTGAATTCCAGAAGATAACCTTGGGAGACTATTCCTAGTGCCCAAGGATCCAGAACATCTCTTGCCCAAGCCTGAGCGAAGAGAGAGAGTCTGCCCCCCACCAGATCCGGTCCCGGATCGGGGGCCAACATCTCATGCTGTCTTGGTAGAAGTGGCAGGTTTCTTGGCCTGCTTTCCTTTGTTCCAGCCTTGCATTGGTCTCCAGGCTGGCTTGGCTTGAGAAGTATTACCCTCTTGCTTAGAGGACGTAGCACTTGGGGCTGGTCCGTTTCTGCGAAAGGGACGAAAATTAGGTTTATTTTTGGCCTTGAAAGACCTATCCTGAGGAAGGGCGTGGCCCTTGCCCCCAGTGATATCAGAGATAATCTCTTTCAAGTCAGGGCCAAACAGCGTTTTCCCCTTGAAAGGAATGTTAAGCAATTTGTTCTTGGAAGACGCATCCGCTGACCAAGATTTTAGCCAAAGCGCTCTGCGCGCCACAATAGCAAAACCAGAATTTTTCGCCGCTAACCTAGCCAATTGCAAAGTGGCGTCTAGGGTGAAAGAATTAGCCAATTTGAGAGCATGAATTCTGTCCATAATCTCCTCATAAGAAGAAGAATTATTATTGAGCGCCTTTTCTAGTTCATCGAACCAGAAACACGCTGCTGTAGTGACAGGAACAATGCATGAAATTGGTTGTAGAAGGTAACCTTGCTGAACAAACATCTTTTTAAGCAAACCTAATTTTTTATCCATAGGATCTTTGAAAGCACAACTATCTTCTATGGGTATAGTGGTGCGTTTGTTTAGAGTAGAAACCGCCCCCTCGACCTTGGGGACTGTCTGCCATAAGTCCTTTCTGGGGTCGACCATAGGAAACAATTTTTTAAATATGGGGGGAGGGACGAAAGGTATACCGGGCCTTTCCCATTCTTTATTTACAATGTCCGCCACCCGCTTGGGTATAGGAAAAGCTTCGGGGGGCCCCGGGACCTCTAGGAACTTGTAGATTTTACATAGTTTCTCTGGAATGACCAAATTCTCACAATCATCCAGAGTAGATAACACCTCCTTAAGCAGAGCGCGGAGATGTTCCAATTTAAATTTAAATGTAATCACATCAGGTTCAGCTTGTTGAGAAATTTTCCCTGAATCTGAAATTTCTCCCTCAGACAAAACCTCCCTGGCCCCCTCAGACTGGTGTAGGGGCACTTCAGAACCAATATCATCAGCGTCCTCATGCTCTTCAGTATTTTCTAAAACAGAGCAGTCGCGCTTTCGCTGATAAGTGGGCATTTTGGCTAAAATGTTTTTGATAGAATTATCCATTACAGCCGTTAATTGTTGCATAGTAAGGAGTATTGGCGCACTAGATGTACTAGGGGCCTCCTGTGTGGGCAAGACTGGTGTAGACGAAGGAGGGGATGATGCAGTACCATGCTTACTCCCCTCACTTGAGGAATCATCTTGGGCATCATTTTCTCTAAATTTTGTGTCACATAAATCACATCTATTTAAATGAGAAGGAACCTTGGCTTCCCCACATTCAGAACACAGTCTATCTGGTAGTTCAGACATGTTAAACAGGCATAAACTTGATAACAAAGTACAAAAAACGTTTTAAAATAAACCGTTACTGTCACTTTAAATTTTAAACTGAACACACTTTATTACTGCAATTGTGAAAAAGTATGAAGGAATTGTTCAAAATTCACCAAAATTTCACCACAGTGTCTTAAAGCCTTAAAAGTATTGCACACCAAATTTGGAAGCTTTAACCCTTAAAATAACGGAACCGGAGCCGTTTTTATATTTAACCCCTTTACAGTCCCTGGTATCTGCTTTGCTGAGACCCAACCAAGCCCAAAGGGGAATACGATACCAAATGACGCCTTCAGAAAGTCTTTTCTATGTATCAGAGCTCCTCACACATGCATCTGCATGTCATGCTTCCCAAAAAC
>NC_069503.1:1156280374-1156372874 GCF_027579735.1 Bombina bombina | reverse complement strand
AAGTTAAAAGTAAAAACAGTCTTTATTAGAGTTCCATAAGGATAAAAAATAACCCATGGGGGTCCAGCATACACAGTGTACTGAAGCTGACATGTTCCGGTAAATCACCGTAATCATAGCTAAATGGGTACAGATGTGCTGTCTATTTAAAAGCCAACAAAAATCTCATTGGTTAATAACTAACTAGCACATCTGTACCCATTTAGCTATGATTACGGTGATTTACCGGAACATATCAGCTTATGGAACTCTAATAAAGACTGTTTTTACTTTTAACTTGGCCTCTGGATCATTGTTTTTGAATTTCTGATTATTGACCAGGATCCTGGGTTGGAGGGAGCTCGTCAGTCCTATCTCCCTGAAGGAGCGTTCTTTTCCCTGCAGCATTTACATGACAGCACCTAAATAACAAGGAGGTGATTGGTCAATACAGATCACATTATCGGATCAACGGATCTATGATTTCACTGTTACGTTAGCAGCGGTATATACGCTGAGCCCAGCAGAACTTTACACTGAGCTTGGAAACTGTATCATGGAGCAAGAGGCACAGATCTTACGGTGACACGGAAGCGGTGAGTGGGCATATGTCCACTTAGAAATAGCACTACCGCTAGTGTATTACTGCTCTATTGACCTATGTGCATCGCTATTTCCATGGGTATGTGTGTTGATTTAACTGGGATTTCATAGTGATTTTGACTCTAGCTGCATCACTCTTACTTTGTTGGTGGGACTGTGAAAAGACTTTCTGAGAGAAGGGTTTTTTACCCCTTATTGGGAGAATATATTTGTTGAAGTGCAATATACTATACCTACTAACATTGTTTTATATATATATATATATATATATATATATAATTTGTGTGTGTACAGAAGTATTTGTCTTTATATGTGTGTATATGTACTTAGAGAGATACACATATATATACTGCTCCCATATCAAAGCACCGGGTAGAGCACTGCTCCCATATCACAGCACCTGGTAGAGCACTGCTCCCATATCACAGCACCGGGTAGCGCACTGCTCCCATATCACAGCACCGGGTAGCGCACTGCTCCCATATCACAGCACCGGGTAGTGCACTTAACATCAGGCAGCACCGGGTAGCGCACTTAACATCAGGTAGCACCATGCCAACCAGCTCGTGTGATGTATCTGATTGTAGAGAACCAGGGACACAATGTGAGGAGTACAGTTAGAGATCAGCCTCAGTCCTAGAGGTTCACTTACCCTTGAGTTCTACCAGCTGGTTGTGATATCTTTTGCGCAGCTGAAGCTCCCTCTGATATTTCTCTAGGAGATCACGGTTAGATTCAGAAACATTGTTCACTGCACTGCAGATCTGTAAGACACAAAACTCACACTCACTGGGCCAGCCTCATAAACCGGATGTCTCGCTAAGGGGCGTATACTGCATTTTCCTATGGGGAGGAGATACAGACATTACAAAAGTGCACAATAAATGTTATATTTTAAAAATCATACAAAACAAATAATTGAACCATTCACTAAACAATTGTATTGTTAAGGTGCATAAAAAAAATCAAAACAAAATTCTTCACCAAAAATCTTATTTAAAAAAAGACATAAAATTTGTATGTAAATTGCACAGTAATAAATGTGATGTGCACGAGGATCACAAATAGTATCCCACTTCTGACACCCCTTATAGTACGTTATGCTAACACTATAATCTAAAGGCCTCTGGGCTGGTGAGATTAATTAAGAATGCTTATCGGTACTAATTTCCTGGTGGAATGATCTAAGGTGCGTATACTGCATTTTTGTATAGGGAAGGATATACATACATACATTACAAAAGTCCACAATTAAAACCATAATTTTAAGAATCCCACAAAATTAATAATCTAGCCAGTCACACAAAAATAAACAGGGAAAATTGGATTAAGGTGCAATAAAAATCGTAACAAAATTCTTCATCAAAAATCATATTTTATAAAAAACGTAAAATTTGTATTTAAATTACACAGGAATAAATCATATTAAATATGCACAGGATGTGCAGAAATCAATTCGTACTTATAAGTATAAAATACCTGGTCTCACCACAAGTCCCCTCTGTTTCCCTCACTTGGTCTCACCACAGGTCCCCTCACTTGGTCTCACCACAGGCCCCCTCTGTGCTCTTCACCTGGTCTCACCACAGGCCCCCTCACTTGGTCTCACCACAGGCCCCCTCTGTGCTCTTCACCTGGTCTCACCACAGGCCCCCTCTGTGCTCTTCACCTGGTCTCACCACAGGTCCCCTCTGCACTCTTCACCTGGTCTCACCACAGGTCCCCTCTGTTTCCCTCACTTGGTCTCACCACAGGTCCCCTCTGTTTCCCTCACTTGGTCTCACCACAGGTCCCCTCTGTTTCCCTCACCTGGTCTCACCACAAGTCCCCTCTGTTTCCTCACTTGGTCTCACCACAAGTCCCCTCTGTTTCCCTCACCTGGTCTCACCACAGGTCCCCTCTGTTTCCCTCACTTGGTCTCACCAAAGGTCCCCTCTGCGTTCTTCACCTAGTCTCACCACAAGTCCGCTCGCGCTCTTCACCTGGTCTCACCACAAGTCCCCTCTGTTTCCCTCACTTGGTCTCACCACAGGTCCCCTCTGTTTCCCTCACTTGGTCTCACCACAGGTCCCCTCTGTTTCCCTCACTTGGTCTCACCACAGGTCCCCTCTGTTTCCCTCACTTGGTCTCACCACAGGTCCCCTCTGTTTCCCTCACTTGGTCTCACCACAGGTCCCCTCTGTTTCCCTCACTTGGTCTCACCACAGGTCCCCTCTGTTTCCCTCACTTGGTCTCACCACAGGTCCCCTCTGTTTCCCTCACTTGGTCTCACCACAGGTCCCCTCTGTTTCCCTCACTTGGTCTCACCACAGGTCCCCTCTGATTCCCTCACTTGGTCTCACCACAGGTTCCCTCTGTTTCCCTCACCTGGTCTCACCACAGGTCCCCTCTGCGCTCTTCACCTGGTCTCACCACAAGTCCCCTCTGCACTCTTCACCTGGTCTCACCACAGGTCCCCTCTGCGCTCTTCACCTGGTCTCACCACAAGTCCCCTCTGCACTCTTCACCTGGTCTCACCACAGGTCCCCTCTGCGCTCTTCACCTGGTCTCACCACAAGTCCCCTCTGTGCTCTTCACCTGGTCTCACCACAGGTCCCCTCTGTTTCCCTCACTTGGTCTCACCAAAGGTCCCCTCTGCGTTCTTCACCTAGTCTCACCACAAGTCCGCTCGCGCTCTTCACCTGGTCTCACCACAAGTCCCCTCTGTTTCCCTCACTTGGTCTCACCACAGGTCCCCTCTGTTTCCCTCACTTGGTCTCACCACAGGTCCCCTCTGTTTCCCTCACTTGGTCTCACCACAGGTCCCCTCTGTTTCCCTCATTTGGTCTCACCACAGGTCCCCTCTGTTTCCCTCACTTGGTCTCACCACAGGTCCCCTCTGTTTCCCTCACTTGGTCTCACCACAGGTCCCCTCTGTTTCCCTCACTTGGTCTCACCACAGGTCCCCTCTGTTTCCCTCACTTGGTCTCACCACAGGTCCCCTCTGTTTCCCTCACTTGGTCTCACCACAGGTCCCCTCTGTTTCCCTCACCTGGTCTCACCACAGGTCCCCTCTGCGCTCTTCACCTGGTCTCACCACAAGTCCCCTCTGCACTCTTCACCTGGTCTCACCACAGGTCCCCTCTGCGCTCTTCACCTGGTCTCACCACAAGTCCCCTCTGCACTCTTCACCTGGTCTCACCACAGGTCCCCTCTGCGCTCTTCACCTGGTCTCACCACAAGTCCCCTCTGCGCTCTTCACCTGGTCTCACCACAGGTCCCCTCTGTTTCCCTCACTTGGTCTCACCAAAGGTCCCCTCTGCGTTCTTCACCTAGTCTCACCACAAGTCCGCTCGCGCTCTTCACCTGGTCTCACCACAAGTCCCCTCTGTTTCCCTCACTTGGTCTCACCACAGGTCCCCTCTGTTTCCCTCACTTGGTCTCACCACAGGTCCCCTCTGCGCTCTTCACCTGGTCTCACCACAAGTCCCCTCTGTTTCCCTCACTTGGTCTCACCACAGGTCCCATCTGTTTCCCTCACTTGGTCTCACCACAAGTCCCCTCTGCACTCTTCACCTGGTCTCACCACAAGTCCCCTCTGCACTCTTCACCTGGTCTCACCACAGGTCCCCTCTGCGCTCTTCACCTAGTCTCACCACAAGTCCCCTCTGCGCTCTTCACCTAGTCTCACCACAAGTCCCCTCTGCGCTCTTCACCTGGTCTCACCACAGGTCCCCTCTGCGCTCTTCACCTAGTCTCACCACAAGTCCCCTCTGCGCTCTTCACCTGGTCTCACCACAAGTCCCCTCTGCGCTCTTCACCTGGTCTCACCACAGGTCCCCTCTGTTTCCCTCACTTGGTCTCACCACAAGTCCGCTCTGCGCTCTTCACCTGGTCTCACCACAGGTCCCCTTTGCGCTCTTCACCTAGTCTCACCACAAGTCCCCTCTGCGCTCTTCACCTAGTCTCACCACAAGTCCCCTCTGCGCTCTTCACCTGGTCTCACCACAGGTCCCTTCTGCGCTCTTCACCTGGTCTCACCACAGGTCCCCTCTGTTTCCCTCACTTGGTCTCACCACAAGTCCGCTCTGCGCTCTTCACCTGGTCTCACCACAAGTCCCCTCTACGCTCTTCACCTAGTCTCACCACAGGTCCCCTCTGCGCTCTTCACCTCGTCTCACCACAGGTCCCCTCTGTTTCCCTCACTTGGTCTCACCACAGGTCCCCTCTGCGCTCTTCACCTAGTCTCACCACAAGTCCCTGCTGCGCTCTTCACCTGGTCTCACCACAGGTCCCCTCTGTTTCCCTCACCTAGTCTCACCACAGGTCCCCTCTGTGCCCCTCACCTGGTCTCACCACAGGTCCCCTCTGTGCCCCTCACCTGGTCTCACCACAGGTCCCCTCTGTGCCCCTCACCTGGTCTCACCACAGATCCCCTCTGCGCTCCTCACCTAGTCTCACCACAGGGCCTCTCTGTGCCCCTCACCTGGTCTCACCACAGGTCCCCTCTGTTTCCCTCACTTGGTCTCACCACAGGTCCCCTCTGCGCTCTTCACCTAGTCTCACCACAAGTCCCCGCTGCGCTCTTCACCTGGTCTCACCACAGGTCCCCTCTGTTTCCCTCACTTGGTCTCACCACAGGTCCCCTCTGCGCTCTTCACCTGGTCTCACCACAGGTCCCCTCTGCACTCTTCACCTAGTCTCACCACAAGTCCCCGCTGCGCTCTTCACCTGGTCTCACCACAGGTCCCCTCTGTTTCCCTCACTTGGTCTCACCACAGGTCCCCTCTGCGCTCTTCACCTGGTCTCACCACAAGTCTCCTCTGCGCTCTTCACCTAGTCTCACCACAAGTCCCCGCTGCGCTCTTCACCGGGTCTCACCACAGGTCCCCTCTGTTTCCCTCACCTGGTCTCACCACAGGTCCCCTCTGTTTCCCTCACTTGGTCTCACCACAGGTCCCCTCTGTTTCCCTCACTTGGTCTCACCACAAGTCCCCTCTGCGCTCTTCACCTGGTCTCACCACAAGTCCCCTCTGTGCCCCTCACCTGGTCTCACCACAGGTCCCCTCTGTTTCCCTCACTTGGTCTCACCACAGGTCCCCTCTGCGCTCCTCACCTAGTCTCACCACAGGGCCTCTCTGTGCCCCTCACCTGGTCTCACCACAGGTCCCCTCTGTTTCCCTCACTTGGTCTCACCACAGGTCCCCTCTGCGCTCTTCACCTAGTCTCACCACAAGTCCCCGCTGCGCTCTTCACCTGGTCTCACCACAGGTCCCCTCTGTTTCCCTCACTTGGTCTCACCACAGGTCCCCTCTGCGCTCTTCACCTGGTCTCACCACAGGTCCCCTCTGCACTCTTCACCTAGTCTCACCACAAGTCCCCGCTGCGCTCTTCACCTGGTCTCACCACAGGTCCCCTCTGTTTCCCTCACTTGGTCTCACCACAGGTCCCCTCTGCGCTCTTCACCTGGTCTCACCACAAGTCTCCTCTGCGCTCTTCACCTAGTCTCACCACAAGTCCCCGCTGCGCTCTTCACCTGGTCTCACCACAGGTCCCCTCTGTTTCCCTCACCTGGTCTCACCACAGGTCCCCTCTGTTTCCCTCACTTGGTCTCACCACAGGTCCCCTCTGTTTCCCTCACTTGGTCTCACCACAAGTCCGCTCTGCGCTCTTCACCTGGTCTCACCACAGGTCCCCTCTGTGCTCTTCACCTAGTCTCACCACAAGTCCCCTCTGCGCTCTTCACCTAGTCTCACCACAAGTCCCCTCTGCGCTCTTCACCTGGTCTCACCACAGGTCCCCTCTGCGCTCTTCACCTGGTCTCACCACAGGTCCCCTCTATTTCCCTCACTTGGTCTCCTCACAAGTCCCCTCTGCGCTCTTCACCTAGTCTCACCACAGGTCCCCTCTGTGCTCTTCACCTAGTCTCACCACAAGTCCCCGCTGCGCTCTTCATCTGGTCTCACCACAAGTCCCCTCTGTGCTCTTCACCTGGTCTCACCACAGGTCCCCTCTGTTTCCCTCACTTGGTCTCACCACAGGTCCCCTCTGCGCTCTTCACCTAGTCTCACCACAAGTCCCCGCTGCGCTCTTCACCTGGTCTCACCACAGGTCCCCTCTGTTTCCCTCACTTGGTCTCACCACAGGTCCCCTCTGCGCTCTTCACCTAGTCTCACCACAGGTCCCCTCTGCGCTCTTCACCTGGTCTCACCACAAGTCCCCTCTGCACTCTTCACCTGGTCTCACCACAGGTCCCCTCTGCGCTCTTCACCTGGTCTCACCAGAGGTCCCCTCTGCACTCTTCACCTGGTCTCACCACAAGTCCCCGCTGCGCTCTTCACCTGGTCTCACCACAGGTCCCCTCTGTTTCCCTCACTTGGTCTCACCACAGGTCCCCTCTGCGCTCTTCACCTGGTCTCACCACAAGTCCCCTCTGCGCTCTTCACCTGGTCTCACCACAGGTCCCCTCTGTTTCCCTCACTTGGTCTCACCACAGGTCTCCTCTGCGCTCTTCACCTGGTCTCACCACAAGTCCCCTCTGCGCTCTTCACCTGGTCTCACCACAGGTCCCCTCTGCGCTCTTCACCTGGTCTCACCACATGTCCCCTCTGTTTCCCTCACCTGGTCTCACCACAAGTCCCCTCTGTACCCCTCACCTGGTCTCACCACAGGCCCCCTCTGTGCCCCTCACCTGGTCTCACCACAGGCCCCCTCTGTGCCCCTCACCTGGTCTCACCACAGGCCCCCTCTGAGCCCCTCACCTGGTCTCACCACAGGCCCCCTCTGTGACCTTCACCTGGTCTCACCACAGGTCCCCTCTGTGCCCCTCACCTAGTCTCACCACAAGTCACCTATGTGCCCCTCACCTGGTCTCACCACAGGTCACCTATGTGCCCCTCACCTGGTCTCACCACAGGTCACCTATGTGCCCCTCACCTAGTCTCACCACAAGTTACCTATGTGCCCCTCACCTGGTCTCA
Source organism: Bombina bombina (assembly GCF_027579735.1). Lineage (NCBI taxonomy): Eukaryota > Metazoa > Chordata > Amphibia > Anura > Bombinatoridae > Bombina > Bombina bombina. Next base: position 1,156,365,333 of record NC_069503.1, on the reverse strand, counting down.
CCACAAGTCCCCTCTGCGCTCTTCACCTGGTCTCACCACAAGTCCCCTCTGCTTCCCTCACCTGGTCTTACTACAGGTCCCCTCTGTGCCCCTCACCTGGTTTCACAACAGGTCCCCTCTGTGCCCCTCACCTGGTCTCACAACAGGTCCCCTCTGCGCTCCTCACCTATTTTCACCACAGGTCCCCTCTGTGCCCCTCACCTAGTCTCACCACAAGTCACCTCTGCGCTCTTCACCTGGTCTCACCACAGGTCCCCTCTGTTTCCCTCACTTGGTCTCATCACAGGTCCCCTCTGTGCTCTTCACCTGGTCTCACCACAAGTCCCCTCTGTGCCCCTCACCTGGTCTCACCACAAGTCACCTATGTGCCCCTCACCTAGTCTCACCACAGTTCCCCTCTGTGCCCCTCACCTAGTCTCACCACAGGTCCCCTCTGTGCCCCTCACCCGGTCTCACCACAAGTCCCCTCTGTGCCCATCACCTGGTCTCACCACAGGCCCCCTCTGTGCCCTTCACCTGGTCTCACCACAGATCCCCTCTGCGCTCCTCACCTAGTCTCACCACAGGGCCTCTCTGTGCCCCTCACCTGGTCTCACCACAGGTCCCCTCTGTGCCCCTCACCTGGTCTCACCACAGGTCCCCTCTGTGCCCCTCACCTAGTCTCACCACAGGTCCCCTCTGTGCCCCTCACCTGGTCTCACCACAGGTCCCCTCTGTGCTCTTCACTTGGTCTCACCACAGGTCCCCTCACTTGGTCTCACCACAGGTCCCCTCTGTGCCCCTCACCTGGTCTCACCACAGGTCCCCTCTGTGCCCCTCACCTGGTCTCACCACAAGTTCCCTCTGCATTCTTCACCTGGTCTCACCACAAGTCCCCTCTGCTTCCCGCACCTGGTCTCACCACAGGTCCCCTCTGTCTTCTCTGAGCTCTTCACCTGGTCTCACCACAGGTCCCTTCTGCGCTCCTCACCTAGTCTCACCACAGGTCCCCTCACTTGGTCTCACCACAGGTCCCCTCTGTGCTCCTCACCTAGTCTCACCACAAGTCACCTATGTGTCCCTCACCTAGTCTCACCACAGGTCCCCTCTGTGCCCCTCACCTGGTCTCACCACAAGTCCCCTCTGCTTCCCGCACCTGGTCTCACCACAGGTCCCCTCTGTCCCCTCTGAGCTCTTCACTTGGTCTCACCACAGGTCCCCTCACTTGGTCTCACCACAGGCCCCCTCGTGCACTTCACTTGGTCTCACCACAGGTACTCTCTGTGCCCTTCACCTGGTCTCACCACAGGTCCCCTCTGTGCCCTTCACCTGGTCCCACCACAGGTACTCTCTGTGCCCTTCACCTGGTCTCACCACAGGTCCCCTCTGCGCTCCTCACCTGGTCTCACCACAGGTTCCCTCTGCGCTCCTCACCTAGTCTCACCACAGGTCCCCTCACTTGGTCTCACCACAGGTCCCCTCACTTGGTCTCACCACAGGTCCCCTTTGCGCTCCTCACCTGGTCTCACCACAGGTCCCCTCTGTGCCCTTCACCTGGTCTCACCACAGGTCCCCTCTGTGCCCTTCACCTGGTCCCACCACAGGTACTCTCTGTGCCCTTCACCTGGTCTCACCACAGGTCCCCTCTGCGCTCCTCACCTGGTCTCACCACAGGTTCCCTCTGCGCTCCTCACCTAGTCTCACCACAGGTCCCCTCACTTGGTCTCACCACAGGTCCCCTCACTTGGTCTCACCACAGGTCCCCTCTGCGCTCCTCACCTAGTCTCACCACAAGTCACCTATGTGCCCCTCACCTAGTCTCACCACAGGTCCCCTCTGTGCCCCTCACCTGGTCCCACCACAGGTCCCCTCTGTGCCCCTCACCTGGTCTCACCACAGGTCCCCTCTGTGCCCCTCACCTGGTCTCACCACAAGTCCCCTCTGTGCCCCTCACCTGGTCTCACCACAGGTCCCCTCTGTGCCCCTCACCTGGTCTCACCACAAGTTCCCTCTGCGCTCTTCACCTGGTCTCACCACAAGTCCCCTCTGCTTCCCGCACCTGGTCTCACCACAGGTCCCCTCTGTCCCCCTCATCTGGTCTCACCACAGGTCCCTTCTGTCCCCTCAGAGCTCTTGACTTGGTCTCACCACAGGTCCCCTCACTTGGTCTCACCACAGGCCCCCTCTGTGCCCTTCACCTGGTCTCACCACAGGTACTCTCTGTGCCCTTCACCTGCTCTCACCACAGGTCCCCTCTGTGCCCTTCACCTGGTCTCACCACAGGTCCCCTTTGTGCTCTTCACCTGGTCTCACCACAAGTCCCCTCTGCGCTCTTCACCTGCTCTTACTACAAGTCACCTCTGCTTCCCTCACCTGGTCTTACCACAAGTCCCCTCTGTGCCCTTCACCTGGTCTCACCACAAGTCCCCTCTGTGCTCTTCACCTGGTCTCACCACAAGTCCCCTCACTTGGTCTCACCACAGGTCCCCTCTGTGCTCCTCACCTAGTCTCACCACAAGTCACCTATGTGTCCCTCACCTAGTCTCACCACAGGTCCCCTCTGTGCCCCTCACCTGGTCTCACCACAGGTCCCCTCTGTGCCCCTCACCTGGTCTCACCACAAGTCCCCTCTGCTTCCCGCACCTGGTCTCACCACAGGTCCCCTCTGTCCCCTCTGAGCTCTTCACTTGGTCTCACCACAGGTCCCCTCACTTGGTCTCACCACAGGCCCCCTCGTGCTCTTCACTTGGTCTCACCACAGGTACTCTCTGTGCCCTTCACCTGGTCTCACCACAGGTCCCCTCTGTGCCCTTCACCTGGTCCCACCACAGGTACTCTCTGTGCCCTTCACCTGGTCTCACCACAGGTCCCCTCTGCGCTCCTCACCTGGTCTCACCACAGGTTCCCTCTGCGCTCCTCACCTAGTCTCACCACAGGTCCCCTCACTTGGTCTCACCACAGGTCCCCTCACTTGGTCTCACCACAGGTCCCCTTTGCGCTCCTCACCTGGTCTCACCACAGGTCCCCTCTGTGCCCTTCACCTGGTCTCACCACAGGTCCCCTCTGTGCCCTTCACCTGGTCCCACCACAGGTACTCTCTGTGCCCTTCACCTGGTCTCACCACAGGTCCCCTCTGCGCTCCTCACCTGGTCTCACCACAGGTTCCCTCTGCGCTCCTCACCTAGTCTCACCACAGGTCCCCTCACTTGGTCTCACCACAGGTCCCCTCTGCGCTCCTCACCTAGTCTCACCACAAGTCACCTATGTGCCCCTCACCTAGTCTCACCACAGGTCCCCTCTGTGCCCCTCACCTGGTCCCACCACAGGTCCCCTCTGTGCCCCTCACCTGGTCTCACCACAGGTCCCCTCTGTGCCCCTCACCTGGTCTCACCACAAGTCCCCTCTGTGCCCCTCACCTGGTCTCACCACAGGTCCCCTCTGTGTCCCTCACCTGGTCTCACCACAAGTTCCCTCTGCGCTCTTCACCTGGTCTCACCACAAGTCCCCTCTGCTTCCCGCACCTGGTCTCACCACAGGTCCCCTCTGTCCCCCTCATCTGGTCTCACCACAGGTCCCCTCTGTCCCCTCAGAGCTCTTGACTTGGTCTCACCACAGGTCCCCTCACTTGGTCTCACCACAGGCCCCCTCTGTGCCCTTCACCTGGTCTCACCACAGGTACTCTCTGTGCCCTTCACCTGCTCTCACCACAGGTCCCCTCTGTGCCCTTCACCTGGTCTCACCACAGGTCCCCTTTGTGCTCTTCACCTGGTCTCACCACAAGTCCCCTCTGCGCTCTTCACCTGCTCTTACTACAAGTCACCTCTGCTTCCCTCACCTGGTCTTACCACAAGTCCCCTCTGTGCCCTTCACCTGGTCTCACCACAAGTCCCCTCTGTGCTCTTCACCTGGTCTCATCACAAGTCCCCTCTGCGCTCTTCACCTGCTCTTACTACAAGTCACCTCTGCTTCCCTCACCTGGTCTCACCACAAGTCCCCTCTGTGCCCTTCACCTGGTCTCACCACAAGTCCCCTCTGCGCTCTTCACCTGGTCTCCCCACAGGTCCCCTCTGTTTCCCTCATCTTCTCTTACCACATGTCCCCTCTGTGCCCTTCACCTGGTCTCCCCACAGGTCCCCTCTGTTTCCCTCATCTGTTCTTACCACAGGTCCCCTCTGTGCCCTTCACCTGGTCTCACCACAGGTCCCCTCTGTGCTCTTCAACTGGTCTCCCCAGATGTACCCTCTGTTTCCCTCATCTGTTCTTACCACAGGTCCCCACTGTGCCCTTCGCCTGGTCTCACCACAGGTCCCCTTTGCACCCTTCACCTGGTCTTACCACAAAGTCCCCTCTGCGCTCGTCACCTGGTCTTACCACAAGTCCTTTCTGCTTTCCTCACCTGGTCTTAATACAAATCTCCCCCCCTTTTTGCCCTTCACCTGGTCTCACCACAGGTACCATCTGCTTCCTTTACCTGGTCTCACCTAAGGGCCCCTATTTTTCCCTCACCTGGTCTCTACAAAAGTCCACTCAGCACCACTCACCTGGTCTCACAACAGGTCTTCTCTGTCTTACCACAAGCCCTCAATGCTTCCCTTAACTGACCATACCACTGGCCCCCTCTGTGCCGCTCCTCTGACCTCTGGTTCCTTACCTGTTTTCTGGCTTCTCGAATAGATGCTTCGTAGAATTGTGAGAAATTTTTCACTTGGCTCCTCAAACTGTTATAGTTGGTTTTCATGTTCTTTAAAACAGGCTGTAAAGAGGCCAAACGAGTTTGTACTCCTAGGGGAAAAAAACAAAACACTGAATGATACACAATAGCAGAGGCAGAAATGAGCCTGAGTGGTGTACAAGCCAATGGCTCACTGGAAGTTAAAAGGGAGATTTTAACTGCTCCAGTGGACTTGCTATGTGCGGCACGGGAACCTCCTGAAATCACTAGTTGCCAGACAGTGAGATCTCATTGGCTTTCTACTATAAATGCTCAGTGGGGCACAATTTATTAGCGACTTATATAGGGTAATAATAAGATACCCTCAGCTCACCAGACAGCTGGTCCCGCAGGTGCTCCAGATGCTGCTCAGAGCTTTCTGACGCCTCCTTTATAGCCTCCTCCTTCTGCGCCTCCAGCTGGTGAATCTCCTGCATCAGCGCATCCCTCAGCAGGGCAATCTCTGACTCATAAGCTGAAATCTGAATGCAAAGACAGGTAACTGAAATACCTGATATAACTCTGTTCCTCATGGTCTCTGATACCCCTGAGCTATCTCAGTGACATACCAACTAGCATCAATACTCTTGCTAATCATCTCTCACTGGGAACATTCTATGGGGCCGATTTATTATGGCCCGAATTGGGCCAAATACATCTGTTTAGGTGCGAGCCTTCAGGCTCGCCGGAAACGGGAGTTAAGAAGCAGCGTTCTTAAGACCGCTGCTCCTTAACTCATACGCCTCCACTGAGGCTACGGACATCAATCCGCCCGATTAGTGTATGATCGGGTTTATTGACACCCCTGCTAGCGGCCGATTTGAATCTGCAGGGGGCAGCAGTTCACCAGAACTGCTTGTGCAATGTTAAATGGCAACAGCGTATGCTGTCGGCATTAAGCGATATCTGGCGGACATTGATAAATCAGCCCCTAAGTGTCATAGGGGCAACTCCAGTCCTTGAGAGCCACAGACTGACCTGGATTTGGGAATCTTCTCTGTATGAGCTAATGTCACATGGGTGCAATTGCAGGGGCTGAATCCTTAACTCTTGCTATGTTTGCTGCTAAGGGTTTAGAGTGAGGCACTTCTGTTATAAATATACTTGTACAGCTTCTGATTGGTTTTACTCAGTAACAAAATAATTGGCCTGCACACAATGTAAGATGATGGGGACTGGGATACTCGTTTTATTAGTAGCTAGGCAAATGTTCCTCTTTTTAAGGCACCCCTAGGCAGCTGAAAGTTTTCCTAATGGAATATGGCACTGGCAACTCCCCGTCCCAAATTCCCCTGAATTAAAATTCCTAAGTTGTCCAAGGATTGCTCAGAATCTAAGCTTCAGGGCAGCCGGCATTCTCAGTGAGGAAACTATCCCCTTACCTTAAGCCTGAGGCTGGATGTTAGGTTCTCTGATCCCTGCAGTTGTTCCTCAAGTCTTTGGCACCGCTCTCCCTGGCAGAATATCTGAGCCATAAGATGTTGGTTCCTTTCCTCAGCCTCTGCCAGAGACTTCAGCACTGCTGGAGATTCAACCTCTAATGTCTTAGTCACATACTGTAATAACCAAAGAGTGACATAAATAATACAGAAATCCACTCAGCGCCTGTAGCCATGCAACACATTCATTGTCACCAGCATCCCTGTCATCAGTAACCTTAGTGCCCTGCTCCCTGTCACCAGTAGCCTTAGTGCCCTGCTCCCTTTCATCAGTAGCCTTAGTGGCTTAATCCCTGTCATTATTAGCCTTAGTGCCCTCCTCCCATTCACCAGTAGCCTTAGTGCCCTGCTCCCTGTCACCAGTAGCTTTAGTGCCCTGCTCCCTGTCACCAGTAGCCTTAGTGCCCTGCTCCCTGTCACCAGTAGCCTTAGTGCCCTGCTCCCTGTCACCAGTAGCCTTAGTGCCCTGCTCCCTGTCACCAGTAGCCTTAGTGTTCTGCTCCTTGTCACCAGTAGCCTTAGTGACCTGCTCCCTGTCATCAGTAGCCTTAGTGTCCTGCTCCATGTCATCAGTAACCTTAGTGTCCTGCTCCATGTCATCAGTAGCCTTAGTGCCCTGCTCCCTGTCATCAGTAGCCTTAGTGCCCTGCTCCCTGTCATCAGTAGCCTTAGTGCCCTGCTCCCTGTCATCAGTAGCCTTAGTGCCCTGCTCCCTATCATCAGTAGCCTTAGTGCCCTGCTCCCTGTCACCAGTAGCCTTAGTGCCCTGCTCCCTGTCACCAGTAGCCTTAGTGCCCTGCTCCCTGTCACCAGTAGCCTTAGTGCCCTGCTCCCTGTCACCAGTAGCCTTAGTGCTCTGCTCCCTGTCATCAGTAGCCTTAGTGACCTGCTCCATGTCATCAGTAGCCTTAGTGTCCTGCTCCCTGTCACCAGTAGCCTTAGTGTCCTGCTCCATGTCATCAGTAGCCTTAGTGCCCTGCTCCCTGTCATCAGTAGCCTTAGTGCCCTGCTCCCTGTCATCAGTAGCCTTAGTGTCCTGCTCCCTGTCACCAATAGCCTTAGTGCCCTGCTCCCTGTCATCAGTAGCCTTAGTGCCCTGCTCCCTGTCATCAGTAGCCTTAGTGCCCTGCTCCCTGTCATCAGTAGCCTTAGTGTCCTGCTCCCTGTCACCAATAGCCTTAGTGCCCTGCTCCCTGTCACCAGTAGCCTTAGTGCCCTGCTCCCTGTCACCAATAGCCTTAGTGCCCTGCTTCCTGTCACCAGTAGCCTTAGTGCCCTGCTCCCTGTCACCAGTAGCCTTAGTGCCCTGCTCCCTGTCACCAGTAGCCTTAGTGCCCTGCTCCCTGTCACCAGTAGCCTTAGTACCCTGCTCCCTGTCACCAGTAGCCTTAGTGCCTTGCTCCCTGTCACCAGTAGCCTTAGTGCAGTATTCCCTGTCATCAGTAGCCTTAGTGACCTGCTCCCTGTCACCAGTAGCCTTAGTGCCCTGCTTCCTGTCATCAGTAGCCTTAGTGCCCTGCTCCCTGTCATCAGTAGCCTTAGTGACCTATTCCCTGTCATCAGTAGCCTTAGTGCCATGCTCCCTCTCATCAGTAGCCTTAGTGTCCTGCTCCATGTCATCAGTAGCCTTAGTGTCCTGCTCCCTGTGATCATCAGTAGCCTTAGTGACCTATTCCCTGTCATCAGTAGCCTTAGTGCCATGCTCCCTGTCATCAGTAGCCTTAGTGTCCTGCTCCATGTCATCAGTAGCCTTAGTGTCCTGCTCCCTGTGATCATCAGTAGCCTTAGTGACCTACTCCCTGTCATCAGTAGCCTTAGTGTCCTGCTCCATGTCATCAGTAGCCTTAGTGCCCTGCTCCCTGTCACCAGTAGCCTTAATGCCCTGCTCCCTGTCACCAGTAGCCTTAATGCCCTGCTCCCTGTCACCAGTAGCCTTAGTGTCCTAGTCCAACTCTCAGTAGTCCTGACAACCTACTCTCTGCCCCCACAGCCTTAGTACCCTGTTCCCTATAGCTTTAGCACCCTACTCTATGACCACCCCCCCTTAGCCTTAGCACCCTACTCTCTGACCCCCATATCCTTAGCGCCCTGCTCCTCATATCGTTAGTGCTTTGCTCGCTATAGCCTTAGCACCCTACTCTCTGATCCCCCTTAGCCTTAGTGCCCTCTCCCTTTCACACATAGCCTTGACCCTCCTCTCTCCCTGTAGCACTTAGCCTTGACCCCTTCCCTATCGCACATAGCCTTTCCACCCTCTCCCTTTTACCCATAGCCTTGGCTGCCTTCTCCCTTTCACCTATAAACTTGACCCCTCTCTCCCTGTCACCCATAGACTTGGCCACTCCATGTTGCTGCAGCCATGTGATTTGCTGTCACCTGTATATCTGCTGGTTTTTTCCTCTCATTTTCCAGTGACAGCTGCAGTCTCTGGATCCTCTCATCCAGCTGACTTATTTCCACTTCCTTGCGCCATGTTATGTTCTCCACCTGCCCCTTTACATGAACAAGCTGCTCCACCTTTTGCTGCAGAGTCATCTCCAGATGTTGCACTTTGGTGCGCAGGTCATCATTCTCCTGTGAAAAATTATGAAAAGACAACACCAATTGCAGCCAATCCAGAGCTGATACACCTGTAACTAACGAGAGCTCAGAACACACACTGCAGCCAATCCAGACCCGATACACCTGTAACTAACGAGAGCTCAGAACACACACTGCAGCCAATCCAGAGCCGATACACCTGTAACTAACGACAGCTCAGAACACACACTGCAGCCAATCCAGAGCCGATACACCTGTAACTAATGACAGCTCAGAACACACACTGCAGCCAATCCAGAGCCGATACACCTGTAACTAATGACAGCTCAGAACACACACTGCAGCCAATCCAGAGCCGATACACCTGTAACTAATGACAGCTCAGAACACACACTGCAGCCAATCCAGAGCTGATACACCTGTAACTAATGACAGCTCAGAACACACACTGCAGCCAATCCAGAGCCGATACACCTGTAACTAATGACAGCTCAGAACACACACTGCAGCCAATCCAGAGCTGATACACCTGTAACTAATGACAGCTCAGAACACACACTGCAGCCAATCCAGAGCCGATACACCTGTAACTAACGACAGCTCAGAACACACACTGCAGCCAATCCAGAGCCGATACACCTGTAACTAACGACAGCTCAGAACACACACTGCAGCCATTCCAGAGCTGATACACCTGTAACTAATGACAGCTCAGAACACACACTGCAGCCAATCCAGAGCTGATACACTTGTAACTAACGACAGCTCAAAACACACACTGCAGCCAATCCAGAGCTGATACACCTGTAACTAACGACAGCTCAGAACACACACTGCAGCCAATTCAGAGCTGATACACCTGTAACTAACGACAGCTCAAAACACACACTGCAGCCAATCCAGAGCTGATACACCTGTAACTAATGACAGCTCAGAACACACACTGCAGCCAATCCAGAGCTGATACACCTGTAACTAATGACAGCTCAGAACACACACTGCAGCCAATCCAGAGCTGATACACCTGTAACTAACGACAGCTCAGAACACACACTGCAGCCAATCCAGAGCTGATACACCTGTAACTAACGGGAGCTCAGAACAAACACTGCAGCCAATCCAGAGCTGATACACCTGTAACTAACGAGAGATCAGAACACACACTGCAGCCATTCCAGAGCTGATACACCTGTAACTAACGACAGCTCAGAACACACACTGCAGCCAATCCAGAGCTGATACACCTGTAACTAACGGGAGCTCAGAACAAACACTGCAGCCAATCCAGAGCTGATACACCTGTAACTAACGAGAGATCAGAACACACACTGCAGCCAATCCAGAGCTGATACACCTGTAACTAATGACAGCTCAGAACACACACTGCAGCCAATCCAGAGCTGATACACCTGTAACTAACGACAGCTCAGAACACACAATACAGCCAATCCAGAGCCGATACACCTGTAACTAACGGGAGCTCAGAACACACACTGCAGCCAATCCAGAGCTGATACACCTGTAACTAACGACAGCTCAGAACACACACTGCAGCCAATCCAGAGCTGATACACCTGTAACTAACGACAGCTCAGAACACACACTGCAGCCAATCCAGACCCGATATACCTGTAACTAACGACAGCTCAGAACACACACTGCAGCCAATCCAGAGCTGATACACCTGTAACTAACGACAGCTCAGAACACACACTGCAGCCAATCCAGACCCGATATACCTGTAACTAACGACAGCTCAGAACACACACTGCAGCCAATACAGAGCCAATACACCTGTAACTAACGACAGCTCAGAACACACACTGCAGCCAATCCAGAGCTGATACACCTGTAACTAATGACAGCTCAGAACACACACTGCAGCCATTCCAGAGCCGATACACCTGTAACTAACGACAGCTCAGAACACACACTGCAGCCAATCCAGACCCAATATACCTGTAACTAACGACAGCTCAGAACACACACTGCAGCCAATCCAGACCCGATACACCTGTAACTAACGACAGCTCAGAACACACACTGCAGCCAATCCAGACCCGATACACCTGTAACTAATGACAGCTCAGAACACACACTGCAGCCAATCCAGAGCTGATACACCTGTAACTAACGAAAGCTCAGAACACACACTGCAGCCAATCCAGAGCCGATACACCTGTAACTAATGACAGCTCAGAACACACACTGCAGCCAATCCAGAGCCGATACACCTGTAACTAATGACAGCTCAGAGCACACACTGCAGCCAATCCAGACCCCATACACCTGTAACTAACGACAGCTCAGAACACACACTGCAGCCAATCCAGAGCTGATACACCTGTAACTAACGAGAGCTCAGAACACACACTGCAGCCAATCCAGAGCTGATACACCTGTAAGTAACGACAGCTCAGAACACACACTGCAGCCAATCCAGAGCTGATACACCTGTAACTAACGAGAGCTCAGAACACACACTGCAGCCAATCCAGAGCTGATACACCTGTAACTAACGAGAGCTCAGAACACACACTGCAGCCAATCCAGAGCTGATACACCTGTAACTAATGAGAGATCAGAACACACACTGCAGCCAATCCAGACCCGATACACCTGTAACTAACGACAGCTCAGAACACACACTGCAGCCAATCCAGAGCTGATACACCTGTAACTAATGACAGCTCAGAACACACACTGCAGCCAATCCAGAGCTGATACACCTGTAACTAACGAGAGCTCAGAACACACACTGCAGCCAATCCAGAGCTGATACACCTGTAACTAACGAGAGCTCAGAACACACACTGCAGCCAATCCAGACCCGATATACCTGTAACTAACGACAGCTCAAAACACACACTGCAGCCAATTCAGAGCTGATACACCTGTAACTAACGACAGCTCAGAACACACACTGCAGCCAATTCAGAGCTGATACACCTGTAACTAACGAGAGCTCAGAACAAACACTGCAGCCAATCCAGAGCTGATACACCTGTAACTAACGACAGCTCAGAACACACACTGCAGCCAATCCAGAGCCAATACACCTGTAACTAACGACAGCTCAGAACACACACTGCAGCCAATCCAGACCCGATATACCTGTAACTAACGACAGCTCAGAACACACACTGCAGCCAATCCAGAGCCGATACACCTGTAACTAACGACAGCTCAGAACACACACTGCAGCCAATCCAGACCCGATATACCTGTAACTAACGACAGCTCAGAACACACACTGCAGCCAATCCAGACCCGATATACCTGTAACTAACGACAGCTCAGAACACACACTGCAGCCATTCCAGAGCTGATACACCTGTAACTAACGAGAGCTCAGAACACACACTGCAGCCAATCCAGAGCTGATACACCTGTAACTAACGGGAGCTCAGAACACACACTGCAGCCAATCCAGAGCCGATAAACCTGTAACTAATGACAGCTCAGAACACACACTGCAGCCAATCCAGACCCGATACACCTGTAACTAACGACAGCTCAGAACACACACTGCAGCCAATCCAGAGCTGATACACCTGTAACTAACGACAGCTCAGAACACACACTGCAGCCAATCCAGAGCCGATACACCTGTAACTAACGACAGCTCAGAACACACACTGCAGCCATTCCAGAGCTGATACACCTGTAACTAACGGGAGCTCAGAACACACACTGCAGCCAATCCAGAGCTGATACACCTGTAACTAACGAGAGCTCAGAACAAACACTGCAGCCAATCCAGAGCCAATACACCTGTAACTAATGACAGCTCAGAACACACACTGCAGCCAATCCAGACCCGATACACCTGTAACTAACGACAGCTCAGAACACACACTGCAGCCATTCCAGACCCGATACACCTGTAACTAACGACAGCTCAGAACACACACTGCAGCCAATCCAGACCCGATACACCTGTAACTAACGACAGCTCAGAACACACACTGCAGCCAATCCAGACCCGATACACCTGTAACTAACGACAGCTCAGAACACACACTGCAGCCAATCCAGACCCGATATACCTGTAACTAACGACAGCTCAGAACACACACTGCAGCCAATCCAGACCCGATATACCTGTAACTAGCGAAAGCTCAGAACACACACTGCAGCCAATCCAGAGCTGATACACCTGTAACTAATGAGAGATCAGAACACACAATGCAGCCAATCCAGAGCCGATACACCTGTAACTAACGACAGCTCAGAACACACAATGCAGCCAATCCAGAGCTGATACACCTGTAACTAACGACAGCTCAGAACACACACTGCAGCCAATCCAGAGCTGACACACCTGTAACTAACGAGAGCTCAGAACACACACTGCAGCCAATCCAGACCCGATACACCTGTAACTAATGAGAGATCAGAACACACACTGCAGCCAATTCAGAGCCAATACACCTGTAACTAACGACAGCTCAGAACACACACTGCAGCCAATGCAGACCCGATACACCTGTAACTAATGACAGCTCAGAACACACACTGCAGCCAATCCAGACCCGATACACCTGTAACTAATGAGAGATCAGAACACACACTGCAGCCAATCCAGAGCAGATACACCTGTAACTAATGACAGCTCAGAACACACACTGCAGCCAATCCAGAGCCAATACACCTGTAACTAATGACAGCTCAGAACACACACTGCAGCCAATCCAGAGCCAATACACCTGTAACTAATGACAGCTCAGAACACACACTGCAGCCAATCCAGAGCTGATACACCTGTAACTAACGACAGCTCAGAACACACACTGCAGCCAATCCAGACCCGATACACCTGTAACTAACGACAGCTCAGAACACACACTGCAGCCAATGCAGACCCGATACACCTGTAACTAATGACAGCTCAGAACACACACTGCAGCCAATCCAGACCCGATACACCTGTAACTAATGACAGCTCAGAACACACACTGCAGCCAATCCAGACCCTATACACCTGTAACTAATGACAGCTCAGAACACACACTGCAGCCAATGCAGACCCGATACACCTGTAACTAATGACAGCTCAGAACACACACTGCAGCCAATCCAGAGCCGATACACCTGTAAATAATGACAGCTCAGAACACACACTGCAGCCAATCCAGAGCTGATACACCTGTAACTAACGACAGCTCAGAACACACACTGCAGCCAATCCAGAGCCGATACACCTGTAACTAATGACAGCTCAGAACACACACTGCAGCCAATCCAGAGCTGATACACCTGTAACTAACGAGAGCTCAGAACAAACACTGCAGCCAATCCAGAGCCGATACACCTGTAACTAACGACAGCTCAGAACACACACTGCAGCCAATCCAGAGCTGATACACCTGTAACTAACGACAGCTCAGAACACACACTGCAGCCAATCCAGAGCTGATACACCTGTAACTAACGACAGCTCAGAACACACACTGCAGCCAATCCAGAGCTGATACACCTGTAACTAATGACAGCTCAGAACACACACTGCAGCCAATCCAGAGCTGATACACCTGTAACTAACGGGAGCTCAGAACACACACTGCAGCCAATGCAGACCCGATACACCTGTAACTAACGACAGCTCAGAACACACACTGCAGCCAATCCAGAGCCGATACACCTGTAACTAACGGGAGCTCAGAACAAACACTGCAGCCAATCCAGAGCTGATACACCTGTAACTAATGACAGCTCAGAACACACACTGCAGCCAATCCAGACCCGATATACCTGTAACTAACGACAGCTCAGAACACACACTGCAGCCAATCCAGAGCCGATATACCTGTAACTAATGACAGCTCAGAACACACACTGCAGCCAATCCAGAGCCAATACACCTGTAACTAACGACAGCTCAGAACACACACTGCAGCCAATCCAGACCCGATACACCTGTAACTAACGGGAGCTCAGAACAAACACTGCAGCCAATCCAGAGCTGATACACCTGTAACTAACGGGAGCTCAGAACACACACTGCAGCCAATCCAGAGCTGATACACCTGTAACTAACGGGAGCTCAGAACACACACTGCAGCCAATCCAGACCCGATACACCTGTAACTAACAAAAGCTCAGAACACACACTGCAGCCAATCCAGAGCCAATACACCTGTAACTAATGACAGCTCAGAACACACACTGCAGCCAATCCAGACCCGATATACCTGTAACTAGCGAAAGCTCAGAACACACACTGCAGCCAATCCAGAGCTGATACACCTGTAACTAATGAGAGATCAGAACACACAATGCAGCCAATCCAGAGCCGATACACCTGTAACTAACGACAGCTCAGAACACACACTGCAGCCAATCCAGAGCTGATACACCTGTAACTAACGAGAGCTCAGAACACACACTGCAGCCAATCCAGACCCGATACACCTGTAACTAATGAGAGATCAGAACACACACTGCAGCCAATTCAGAGCCGATACACCTGTAACTAATGACAGCTCAGAACACACACTGCAGCCAATTCAGAGCCAATACACCTGTAACTAATGACAGCTCAGAACACACACTGCAGCCAATCCAGAGCCAATACACCTGTAACTAATGACAGCTCAGAACACACACTGCAGCCAATCCAGAGCTGATACACCTGTAACTAATGACAGCTCAGAACACACACTGCAGCCAATCCAGAGCCGATACACCTGTAACTAATGACAGCTCAGAACACACACTGCAGCCAATCCAGAGCCAATACACCTGTAACTAATGACAGCTCAGAACACACACTGCAGCCAATCCACACCCGATACACCTGTAACTAATGACAGCTCAGAACACACACTGCAGCCAATCCAGAGCCGATACACCTGTAAATAATGACAGCTCAGAACACACACTGCAGCCAATCCAGAGCTGATACACCTGTAACTAACGACAGCTCAGAACACACACTGCAGCCAATCCAGAGCCGATACACCTGTAACTAATGACAGCTCAGAACACACACTGCAGCCAATCAAGAGCTGATACACCTGTAACTAACGAGAGCTCAGAACAAACACTGCAGCCAATCCAGAGCCGATACACCTGTAACTAACGACAGCTCAGAACACACACTGCAGCCAATCCAGAGCTGATACACCTGTAACTAACGACAGCTCAGAACACACACTGCAGCCAATCCAGAGCTGATACACCTGTAACTAACGAGAGCTCAGAACACACACTGCAGCCAATCCAGAGCTGATACACCTGTAACTAACGGGAGCTCAGAACACACACTGCAGCCAATGCAGACCCGATACACCTGTAACTAACGACAGCTCAGAACACACACTGCAGCCAATCCAGAGCCAATACACCTGTAACTAATGACAGCTCAGAACACACACTGCAGCCAATCCAGAGCCGATACACCTGTAACTAATGACAGCTCAGAACACACACTGCAGCCAATCCAGAGCCGATACACCTGTAACTAATGACAGCTCAGAACACACACTGCAGCCAATCCAGAGCCGATACACCTGTAACTAACGACAGCTCAGAACAAACACTGCAGCCAATCCAGAGCTGATACACCTGTAACTAACGGGAGCTCAGAACACACACTGCAGCCAATCCAGAGCTGATACACCTGTAACTAACGGGAGCTCAGAACACACACTGCAGCCAATCCAGACCCGATACACCTGTAACTAACAAAAGCTCAGAACACACACTGCAGCCAATCCAGAGCCAATACACCTGTAACTAATGACAGCTCAGAACACACACTGCAGCCAATCCAGAGCCAATACACCTGTAACTAATGACAGCTCAGAACACACACTGCAGCCAATCCAGAGCTGATACACCTGTAACTAATGACAGCTCAGAACACACACTGCAGCCAATCCAGAGCCAATACACCTGTAACTAACGACAGCTCAGAACACACACTGCAGCCAATACAGAGCCAATACACCTGTAACTAATGACAGCTCAGAACACACACTGCAGCCAATCCAGAGCTGATACACCTGTAACTAATGACAGCTCAGAACACACACTGCAGCCAATCCAGACCCGATATACCTGTAACTAACGAAAGCTCAGAACACACACTGCAGCCAATCCAGAGCCGATATACCTGTAACTAATGACAGCTCAGAACACACACTGCAGCCAATCCAGACCCGATATACCTGTAACTAAAGAAAGCTCAGAACACACACTGCAGCCAATCCAGAGCCGATATACCTGTAACTAACGACAGCTCAGAACACACACTGCAGCCAATTCAGAGCCGATACACCTGTAACTAACGACAGCTCAGAACACACACTGCAGCCAATCCAGACCCGATATACCTGTAACTAACGAGAGCTCAGAACACACACTGCAGCCAATCCAGAGCTGATACACCTGTAACTAATGACAGCTCAGAACACACACTGCAGCCAATCCAGACCCGATATACCTGTAACTAACGAGAGCTCAGAACACACACTGCAGCCAATTCAGAGCTGATACACCTGTAACTAACGACAGCTCAGAACACACACTGCAGCCAATTCAGAGCTGATACACCTGTAACTAACGACAGCTCAGAACACACACTGCAGCCAATTCAGAGCTGATACACCTGTAACTAACGACAGCTCAGAACACACACTGCAGCCAATCCAGAGCTGATACACCTGTAACTAACGACAGCTCAGAACACACACTGCAGCCAATCCAGAGCTGATACACCTGTAACTAACGACAGCTCAGAACACACACTGCAGCCAATTCAGAGCTGATACACCTGTAACTAACGACAGCTCAGAACACACACTGCAGCCAATCCAGAGCTGATACACCTGTAACTAACGACAGCTCAGAACACACACTGCAGCCAATTCAGAGCTGATACACCTGTAACTAACGACAGCTCAGAACACACACTGCAGCCAATCCAGAGCTGATACACCTGTAACTAACGACAGCTCAGAACACACACTGCAGCCAATCCAGAGCCGATACACCTGTAACTAACGACAGCTCAGAACACACACTGCAGCCAATTCAGAGCCAATACACCTGTAACTAATGACAGCTCAGAACACACACTGCAGCCAATCCAGACCCGATACACCTGTAACTAATGACAGCTCAGAACACACACTGCAGCCAATGCAGACCCGATACACCTGTAACTAATGACAGCTCAGAACACACACTGCAGCCAATCCAGACCCGATACACCTGTAACTAACGACAGCTCAGAACACACACTGCAGCCAATTCAGAGCTGATACACCTGTAACTAACGGGAGCTCAGAACACACACTGCAGCCAATCCAGAGCTGATACACCTGTAACTAACGACAGCTCAGAACACACACTGCAGCCATTCCAGAGCTGATACACCTGTAACTAATGACAGCTCAGAACACACACTGCAGCCAATCCAGAGCTGATACACCTGTAACTAATGACAGCTCAGAACACACACTGCAGCCAATTCAGAGCCGATACACCTGTAACTAACGAAAGCTCAGAACACACACTGCAGCCAATCCAGAGCCGATACACCTGTAACTAATGACAGCTCAGAACACACACTGCAGCCAATTCAGAGCTGATACACCTGTAACTAACGACAGCTCAGAACACACACTGCAGCCAATTCAGAGCTGATACACCTGTAACTAATGACAGCTCAGAACAAACACTGCAGCCAATCCAGAGCTGATACACCTGTAACTAACGAAAGCTCAGAACACACACTGCAGCCAATCCAGACCCCATACACCTGTAACTAACGACAGCTCAGAACACACACTGCAGCCAATCCAGAGCTGATACACCTGTAACTAATGACAGCTCAGAACACACACTGCAGCCAATCCAGAGCCGATACACCTGTAACTAACGACAGCTCAGAACACATAATGCAGCCAATCCAGAGCTGATACACCTGTAACTAACGACAGCTCAGAACACACACTGCAGCCAATCCAGAGCTGATACACCTGTAACTAACGACAGCTCAGAACACACACTGCAGCCAATTCAGAGCTGATACACCTGTAACTAACGACAGCTCAAAACACACACTGCAGCCAATCCAGAGCTGATACACCTGTAACTAACGGGAGCTCAGAACACACACTGCAGCCAATCCAGAGCTGATACACCTGTAACTAACGAGAGCTCAGAACAAACACTGCAGCCAATCCAGAGCTGATACACCTGTAACTAACGGGAGCTCAGAACACACACTGCAGCCAATCCAGAGCTGATACACCTGTAACTAACGAGAGCTCAGAACACACACTGCAGCCAATCCAGAGCTGATACACCTGTAACTAACAAAAGCTCAGAACACACACTGCAGCCAATCCAGAGCTGATACACCTGTAACTAATGACAGCTCAGAACACACACTGCAGCCAATCCAGAGCTGATACACCTGTAACTAATGACAGCTCAGAACACACACTGCAGCCAATCCAGAGCCGATACACCTGTAACTAACGGGAGCTCAGAACACACACTGCAGCCAATCCAGAGCCGATACACCTGTAACTAAAGAGAGATCAGAACAAACACTGCAGTAAATCCAGAGCCAATACACCTGTAACTAACGACAGCTCAGAACACACACTGCAGCCAATCCAGAGCTGATACACCTGTAACTAACGACAGCTCAGAACACACACTGCAGCCAATCCAGAGCTGATACACCTGTAACTAACGACAGCTCAGAACACACACTGCAGCCAATCCAGAGCTGATACACCTGTAACTAACGACAGCTCAGAACACACACTGCAGCCAATTCAGAGCTGATACACCTGTAACTAACGACAGCTCAGAACACACACTGCAGCCAATCCAGACCCGATACACCTGTAACTAAAGAGAGATCAGAACACACACTGCAGCCAATCCAGACCCGATACACCTGTAACTAACAAAAGCTCAGAACACACACTGCAGCCAATCCAGACCCGATACACCTGTAACTAACAAAAGCTCAGAACACACACTGCAGCCAATCCAGACCCGATACACCTGTAACTAATGAGAGATCAGAACACACACTGCAGCCAATTCAGAGCTGATACACCTGTAACTAACGACAGCTCAGAACACACACTGCAGCCAATCCAGAGCTGATACACCTGTAACTAACGACAGCTCAGAACACACACTGCAGCCAATCCAGAGCTGATACACCTGTAACTAAAGAGAGATCAGAACACACACTGCAGCCAATCCAGACCCGATACACCTGTAACTAACAAAAGCTCAGAACACACACTGCAGCCAATCCAGACCCGATACACCTGTAACTAACAAAAGCTCAGAACACACACTGCAGCCAATCCAGACCCGATACACCTGTAACTAACAAAAGCTCAGAACACACACTGCAGCCAATCCAGAGCCAATACACCTGTAACTAATGAGAGATCAGAACACACACTGCAGCCAATTCAGAGCCAATACACCTGTAACTAACGACAGCTCAGAACACACACTGCAGCCAATCCAGAGCCAATACACCTGTAACTAATGACAGCTCAGAACACACACTGCAGCCAATCCAGACCCGATACACCTGTAACTAACGACAGCTCAGAACACACACTGCAGCCAATGCAGACCCGATACACCTGTAACTAACGACAGCTCAGAACACACACTGCAGCCAATCCAGACCCGATACACCTGTAACTAACGACAGCTCAGAACACACACTGCAGCCAATGCAGACCCGATACACCTGTAACTAATGACAGCTCAGAACACACACTGCAGCCAATCCAGACCCGATACACCTGTAACTAATGAGAGATCAGAACACACACTGCAGCCAATTCAGAGCCAATACACCTGTAACTAATGACAGCTCAGAACACACACTGCAGCCAATCCAGAGCCAATACACCTGTAACTAATGACAGCTCAGAACACACACTGCAGCCAATCCAGACCCGATACACCTGTAACTAATGACAGCTCAGAACACACACTGCAGCCAATCCAGAGCCGATACACCTGTAAATAATGACAGCTCAGAACACACACTGCAGCCAATCCAGAGCTGATACACCTGTAACTAACGACAGCTCAGAACACACACTGCAGCCAATCCAGAGCCGATACACCTGTAACTAACGACAGCTCAGAACACACACTGCAGCCAATCCAGAGCCGATACACCTGTAACTAACGACAGCTCAGAACACACACTGCAGCCAATCCAGAGCTGATACACCTGTAACTAATGACAGCTCAGAACACACACTGCAGCCAATCCAGAGCTGATACACCTGTAACTAACGAGAGCTCAGAACAAACACTGCAGCCAATCCAGAGCCGATACACCTGTAACTAACGACAGCTCAGAACACACACTGCAGCCAATCCAGAGCTGATACACCTGTAACTAACGACAGCTCAGAACACACACTGCAGCCAAACCAGAGCTGATACACCTGTAACTAACGAGAGCTCAGAACACACACTGCAGCCAATCCAGAGCTGATACACCTGTAACTAACGGGAGCTCAGAACACACACTGCAGCCAATGCAGACCCGATACACCTGTAACTAACGACAGCTCAGAACACACACTGCAGCCAATCCAGAGCCGATACACCTGTAACTAACGACAGCTCAGAACACACACTGCAGCCAATCCAGACCCGATACACCTGTAACTAACGGGAGCTCAGAACAAACACTGCAGCCAATCCAGAGCTGATACACCTGTAACTAACGGGAGCTCAGAACACACACTGCAGCCAATCCAGAGCTGATACACCTGTAACTAACGGGAGCTCAGAACACACACTGCAGCCAATCCAGACCCGATACACCTGTAACTAACAAAAGCTCAGAACACACACTGCAGCCAATCCAGAGCCAATACACCTGTAACTAATGACAGCTCAGAACACACTCTGCAGCCAATCCAGAGCCAATACACCTGTAACTAATGACAGCTCAGAACACACACTGCAGCCAATCCAGAGCTGATACACCTGTAACTAATGACAGCTCAGAACACACACTGCAGCCAATCCAGAGCCAATACACCTGTAACTAACGACAGCTCAGAACACACACTGCAGCCAATCCAGACCCGATACACCTGTAACTAACGACAGCTCAGAACACACACTGCAGCCAATACAGAGCCAATACACCTGTAACTAATGACAGCTCAGAACACACACTGCAGCCAATCCAGAGCTGATACACCTGTAACTAATGACAGCTCAGAACACACACTGCAGCCAATCCAGACCCGATATACCTGTAACTAACGACAGCTCAGAACACACACTGCAGCCAATCCAGAGCCGATATACCTGTAACTAATGACAGCTCAGAACACACACTGCAGCCAATCCAGAGCTGATACACCTGTAACTAATGACAGCTCAGAACACACACTGCAGCCAATCCAGACCCGATATACCTGTAACTAACGACAGCTCAGAACACACACTGCAGCCAATCCAGAGCCGATACACCTGTAACTAACGAAAGCTCAGAACACACACTGCAGCCAATCCAGAGCCGATACACCTGTAACTAATGACAGCTCAGAACACACACTGCAGCCAATCCAGAGCTGATACACCTGTAACTAACGACAGCTCAGAACACACACTGCAGCCAATTCAGAGCTGATACACCTGTAACTAACGACAGCTCAGAACACACACTGCAGCCAATTCAGAGCTGATACACCTGTAACTAACGGGAGCTCAGAACACACACTGCAGCCAATCCAGAGCTGATACACCTGTAACTAACGAGAGCTCAGAACAAACACTGCAGCCAATCCAGAGCTGATACACCTGTAACTAATGACAGCTCAGAACACACACTGCAGCCAATCCAGAGCCGATACACCTGTAACTAACGACAGCTCAGAACACATAATGCAGCCAATCCAGAGCTGATACACCTGTAACTAACGACAGCTCAGAACACACACTGCAGCCAATCCAGAGCTGATACACCTGTAACTAACGACAGCTCAGAACACACACTGCAGCCAATCCAGACCCGATACACCTGTAACTAACGAAAGCTCAGAACACACACTGCAGCCAATCCAGAGCCGATACACCTGTAACTAACGACAGCTCAGAACACACACTGCAGCCAATCCAGAGCCGATACACCTGTAACTAACGACAGCTCAGAACACACACTGCAGCCAATCCAGAGCCGATACACCTGTAACTAACGACAGCTCAGAACACATAATGCAGCCAATCCAGAGCTGATACACCTGTAACTAACGACAGCTCAGAACACACACTGCAGCCAATCCAGAGCTGATACACCTGTAACTAACGACAGCTCAGAACACACACTGCAGCCAATTCAGAGCTGATACACCTGTAACTAACGACAGCTCAAAACACACACTGCAGCCAATCCAGAGCTGATACACCTGTAACTAACGACAGCTCAGAACACACACTGCAGCCAATCCAGAGCTGATACACCTGTAACTAACGGGAGCTCAGAACAAACACTGCAGCCAATCCAGAGCTGATACACCTGTAACTAACGGGAGCTCAGAACACACACTGCAGCCAATCCAGAGCTGATACACCTGTAACTAACTAGAGCTCAGAACACACACTGCAGCCAATCCAGAGCTGATACACCTGTAACTAACGAGAGCTCAGAACAAACACTGCAGCCAATCCAGAGCTGATACACCTGTAACTAACGGGAGCTCAGAACACACACTGCAGCCAATCCAGAGCTGATACACCTGTAACTAACGAGAGCTCAGAACACACACTGCAGCCAATCCAGAGCTGATACACCTGTAACTAACAAAAGCTCAGAACACACACTGCAGCCAATCCAGAGCTGATACACCTGTAACTAATGACAGCTCAGAACACACACTGCAGCCAATCCAGAGCTGATACACCTGTAACTAATGACAGCTCAGAACACACACTGCAGCCAATCCAGAGCTGATACACCTGTAACTAACGACAGCTCAGAACACATAATGCAGCCAATCCAGAGCCGATACACCTGTAACTAACGGGAGCTCAGAACACACACTGCAGCCAATCCAGAGCCGATACACCTGTAACTAACGAGAGCTCAGAACACACACTGCAGCCAATCCAGAGCTGATACATCATACACCTGTAACTAAAGAGAGATCAGAACAAACACTGCAGTAAATCCAGAGCCAATACACCTGTAACTAACGACAGCTCAGAACACACAATGCAGCCAATCCAGAGCTGATACACCTGTAACTAACGACAGCTCAGAACACACAATGCAGCCAATCCAGAGCTGATACACCTGTAACTAACGACAGCTCAGAACACACACTGCAGCCAATCCAGACCCGATATACCTGTAACTAATGACAGCTCAGAACACATAATGCAGCCAATCCAGAGCTGATACACCTGTAACTAGCGACAGCTCAGAACACACACTGCAGCCAATCCAGAGCTGATACATCTGTAACTAATGACAGCTCAGAACACACACTGCAGCCAATCCAGAGCTGATACACCTGTAACTAACGACAGCTCAGAACACACACTGCAGCCAATCCAGAGCTGATACACCTGTAACTAACGACAGCTCAGAACACACACTGCAGCCAATCCAGAGCTGATACACCTGTAACTAACGACAGCTCAGAACACAAACTGCAGGCAATCCAGACCCGATACACCTGTAACTAACGACAGCTCAGAACAAACACTGCAGCCAATCCAGAGCTGATACACCTGTAACTAACGACAGCTCAGAACACAAACTGCAGGCAATCCAGAGCTGATACACCTGTAACTAACGACAGCTCAGAACACAAACTGCAGGCAATCCAGACCCGATACACCTGTAACTAACGAGAGCTCAGAACAAACACTGCAGCCAATCCAGAGCTGATACACCTGTAACTAACGACAGCTCAGAACACACACTGCAGCCAATCCAGAGCTGATACACCTGTAACTAACGACAGCTCAGAACACACACTGCAGCCAATCCAGAGCTGATACACTTGTAACTAACGGGAGCTCAGAACACACACTGCAGCCAATCCAGAGCTGATACACCTGTAACTAATGACAGCTCAGAACACACAATACAGCCAATCCAGAGCTGATACACCTGTAACTAACGACAGCTCAAAACACACACTGCAGCCAATCCAGAGCTGATACACCTGTAACTAATGACAGCTCAGAACACACACTGCAGCCAATCCAGAGCAGATACACCTGTAACTAACAAGAGATCAGAACAAACACTGCAGCCAATCCAGACCCGATACACCTGTAACTAACGACAGCTCAGAACACACACTGCAGCCAATCCAGAGCCGATACACCTGTAACTAATGACAGCTCAGAACACACACTGCAGCCAATCCAGAGCTGATACACCTGTAACTAATGACAGCTCAGAACACACACTGCAGCCAATCCAGAGCTGATACACCTGTAACTAATGACAGCTCAGAACACACACTGCAGCAAATCCAGAGCCGATACACCTGTAACTAATGACAGCTCAGAACACACACTGCAGCCATTCCAGAGCCGATACACCTGTAACTAACGACAGCTCAGAACACACACTGCAGCCAATCCAGAGCTGATACACCTGTAACTAATGACAGCTCAGAACACACAATGCAGCCAATCCAGAGCTGATACACCTGTAACTGACAGGAACTCAGAACAAACACTGCAGTAAATCCAGAGCCGGTACAAGGGAAATAGGTTTTGTTCTTGAGGCACCAGTGCCCTCAGCACTTCTAGGATGGTGGAAATAACAGTAAAAATAATAATAATGTTTTGGCAATTTGTATAAAGCTAATGACACTAGGAATTAATGGTGATTACAACGGAATGACCGATACTGAAGCTGCTGTAGTGTAACTTTCACACAGCCCCGGCAATATACCTAGAAAATGGCAGGGTTACAATAAGACAAATAGGATTTCTGTTTGTTTATGTTTCATTTTGGGGTCAATTACATGGACTGGCACACCTCTGGGTACCTTTTTGTACCTTCACACCTCTGGGTACCTTTTTGTACCTTCACACCTCTGGGTACCTTTTTGTACCTTCACACATCTGGGTACCTTTTTGTACCTTCACACCTCTGGGTACCTTTTTGTACCTTCACACCTCTGGGTACCTTTTTGTACCTTCACACCTCTGGGTACCTTTTTGTACCTTCACACCTCTGGGTACCTTTTTGTACCTTCACACCTCTGGGTACCTTTTTGTACCTTCACACCTCTGGGTACCTTTTTGTACCTTCACAGCTCTGGGTACCTTTTTGTACCTTCACACCTCTGGGTACCTTTTTGTACCTTCACACCTCTGGGTACCTTTTTCTACCTTCACAGCTCTGGGTACCTTTTTGTACCTTCACACCTCTGGGTACCTTTTTGTACCTTCACACCTCTGGGTACCTTTTTGTACCTTCACAGCTCTGGGTACCTTTTTGTACCTTCACACCTCTGGGTACCTTTTTGTACCTTCACACCTCTGGGTACCTTTTTGTACCTTCACAGCTCTGGGTACCTTTTTGTACCTTCACACCTCTGGGTACCTTTTTGTACCTTCACACCCCTGGGTACCTTTTTGCACCTTCACACCTCTGGGTACCTTTTTGTACCTTCACACCTCTGGGTACCTTTTTGCACCTTCACACCTCTGGGTACCTTTTTGTACCTTCACACCCCTGGGTACCTTTTTGCACCTTCACACCTCTGGGTACCTTTTTGTACCTTCACACCTCTGGGTACCTTTTTGCACCTTCACACCTCTGGGTACCTTTTTGTACCTTCACACCTCTGGGTACCTTTTTGCACCTTCACACCCCTGGGTACCTTTTTGCACTGGCACACCCCTGGGTACCTTTTTGCACTGGAACACTCCTGGTTACCTTTTTGCACTGGCACACTCCTGGGTACCTTTTTGCACTGGCACACTCCTGGGTACCTTTTTGCACCGGCACACCCCTGGGTACCTTTTTGCACTGGCACACCCCTTGTTACCCTTTTGCACTGGCACACTCCTGGTTACCTTTTTGCACTGGCACACCCCTGGGTACCCTTTTGTGCTGACACACCCTTGGGTACCCTTTTGTGCTGACACACCCCTCAGCGCCTTTCCTTTAGGGTACTTGTTATTGACTTGTTACTTATTGTACTGACTGATTTACATGTGATACGGAATAACTTCATTAATGTAATTATACAAAATTAAAAATATAAATATGAGCAACATTACACTATCACTAAAAATTCTGAATTTTTTTAAAATATATTTTACAGTAGTGAGGAAGATCAGCTCAAGTCTATCTCTGTGTGACACCCAAGTGTACAATGGTTGAGAAGTACTGATAAAAGTATCACTGAGTTACTTACATCACAATACTTTTTCTTCACTTGAGCTTGGGAAGAAGTATAGCCCCTGCTGGGTATGTTGTGATGATAGTGAGCCTTCGGAAATGACTGCACATGGCTCTAGTAGACAAAATACCAACACCTGTTTTGTCACGCACCTTAATAAGCTGAGCAGATGGCTGTGCAGTGATAGCTGCCATCTTCTCCAGAAGCCCCTGGGTGACACTCAGATTCTGCTTCAGCCCTTCGTTCTCCACTGTCAGGTTCTGGAGTTGTTTCTCTGAGTCAGTCGCACCCTGATGTAGACAACAGATGGGTGAGAGAGGGCCTGGTGTCTCCTACACTTGCTAATCTCTCCATCTCTAGATCAGTATTGCTGATTTATTATGGGAAATAACGGCTAATTTGCATTATTGTTGACTCTCACCATCTCCGCTCTGAGTTGGGTCAGCTCTTCCTCTCTCTGCTGGATTTTCTCCTTCAGTTGTTCGATCTAAAGAGAAAACATAAAATAGAGTGAGGAACCAGACATAACCTGAACAATTACCTTGTGATCAGCACAGTTTTATGTTCCGAGGGTCTTATAGACTGAATCGATTGTTACAATTTGGTATATTCATCAGTCATAAATCGGCCACAACAACATCACTGGGCACACGATTTTACCTCCTTTAAAAACTAACTTATATAAAAAATGCTGCTTAGGCACAATGTGACATCTTTCAAAGTGGGATGGAAGGCACACATGTATCAGTGTGTGAAGACGTAATTTCAAGCCGGCATTACCTAGTCGGCGTGCACATGCTGGCATTACTGAGTGAGCATGCATGTGATGGCATTGCTGAGTTGGAACAAAAAAAGGAAGGATTAGGCAGCACACCGGGAATTCCAAAAATAAAAGTTCAAACTTTATTCCATTTCAAAGAATACATACACTAAAACACAGGAGGAGGAGGAGGCGTGTCCTTACGCGTTTCATGCCATGCAGCACTGAGTTGGAGTCTATTGAGAGGCTATAATTCCCCAGGACCACATATGATTTGTTGTTATAGAGAACCAGGTGAAAAAAAATGTGAGATGTTGGGGATTATGTTCCAAATGTTGACACTGGACAAGCGATGATGGTGCCCCTTTGAGACTGAACGCCTGATTTTAAAAACATCACTGGTTCAGGTGTGATAATGATATTTGCTGGAAACCTCACTGGGAAGAGTGAAATTAGCAGGGAGCACACTTCACAAATGAAATCCTGCAGCCAATACAATCAGATTACTCTGCATTTAGTGCGAACCATCTTACAATCACCTCTATTTTCGTATGCAGGTGTTTTTGTGTTAAGGTAATTAGTGTTTTGTGTATTTTGACACAATCTAGCCACCTTGTTGTTTGGGAGAAAAACAGCGAGAACTGCAGGGGGAAATGTTCACATAAAACTGATAATGAGTAAAGTACTAAAGTAAGCGTTATGTCTCTGAAAAAAACCTCTTGGCTCTTTTAAGATAAGTTTCCTAGCCAACTTATAGATTTACAGAACAATTATACATAGAAAAGGAGCGCCTATAAGGCAAAGGTTATTAAATTACTAAAAATAATTAATTAATATAATTACAATGCATGGATTCATGTTAAAATACAATAATAGATACAAACAACATAATATAAAAACAACAAGATGTAAAAACAAAAAATAAAGGAATCTGAGAAACAGAATACTGATTTCCGATTTGATCAAAGTCTAAAAGTATGACATATATGAATAAGTAGTCCTCCAAATATGGATAAAGTCTGTGATGAAATGAGGAAAAAGTAATCTCCACTTTGTTTAAGAAGAATATTGGTATTCCTTAAGGTCGGGGAAAAAGTAAAAATAAAAATGTGAAGGAAAAAGTAAAATAAAAATAGATTAAAAATACCGGAAGTGACAAATAAGCGATGACGTCAATTCCATTATATGTGCTCTCTACACGAGTTCCCATCTAAAGGCACTCCTATTTGGCGCAACTTTTGGCAGGAATTACACATAATGTCTAACCAATGGGCAAATAGAATTGCACATAAATAAGAGATTTTAAATAACCGTTTATAGTCTTGAGAAAGGCCTATATAGAGGCCGAAACGCGTTGACAATTAAGGTAAGCCTTCCATCAGGAGACACTTCATTTAATATATTTGGTGTTATTTCACTATCGCCTAGATTACGAGTTATTCGCTCTATAGGGAAATTAACAAACGCAACAAAAGTTGAGTTATTTAACCCCCTATAGCGCAGCCATTACAAGTTCTCAAACAGCCAACTTGTGCGTGCGATATGGTGGCGTTGAGCTCCATACTGCACAAAATACAAGCGCTGTTTTGACGTGCTTGTGCATGCTTCCCCCATAGACATCAATGGGGAGAGCGGGATAATAAAAAGCCTAACACCTGTGATTGCGGAATTAAAAGATTTGTAACGCAGCCCCATTGATGTCAATGGGGAAAATAAAAGTTATGTTTAAACCTAACACCCTAGCATAAACCCCACGTCTAAACACTCCTAATCTGCTGCCCCCGACATCACCAACACCTACCTACAGTTATTAACCACTAATCTGCCGCTCCTGATATCACTGCCACCTAAATAAAGTTCTTAACCCCTAATCTGCCGCTCCCGATATCGCAGCCGCTATATTAAAACTAATAACCCCTGTTCCGCCGCACCCCATCATCACCGCCACTATATTAAAGTTATTAACCACTATTCCGCCGCTTCATGACATCGCCGCCACTAAATAAAGGTATTAACCCCCAAACCTCTGGCCTCCCACATCACCACCACTAAATAAACCTGTTAACCCCTAAACCGCCAGCCACCCACATCGCAACAGCCTAAATTGAACTATATTAACCACTAACCCTAACGTAACCCTAACACCCCCTAACTTTAACATAATTAAAACAGAGCTAACCTAACCGTAAACTAAAGTTACAATTATTAACTAAATAATACCTACTTAAAACTAAATACTTACCTGTGAAATAAAACCTAAGCTAGCGACAATATAACTAATAGATAGATTGTAGTTACGAGTTTTGCGGTATGAGTGAAAAAACAGCGCTCAGGCTCATAACGCTGCTTTTTCACTACCGCTGGTATAACGAGTCTTGCAGATTTAGGGGCATCGTACACTTTTTTGGCGGTACCGCAAATTAACTTATGCAATTTGCGTAAAGTCTTCTTTCAATGGGACTTCCATAGCGCCGGTATTACAAGCTTTTTCTGGGAGGCCAAAAAGTGGGCGGTACAGCCAGGGCCTATCCCGCAAGATTCATAACGCAATCTAAAGTCAGTAGTTATGAGTTTTACGCTACAAAGCTGTAGCATAAAACTCATAACTAAAGTGCTAAAAAGTACACTAACACCCATAAACTACCTAGTTACCCCTAAATCGAGGCCATCCCGCATCGCAAACACTAAAATAAAATTATTAACCTCCAATCTGCTGCTCCGGACATCGCCGCCACTATAATAAACATATTAACCCCTAAACAGCGGCACTCCCGCCTCGCAAACATTAGTTAAATATTATTAACCCCTAATCTGCCGCGCCTAACATCGCCGCCACCTACCTACATTTATTAACCCCTAATCTGCCGCCCCCAACGTCGCAGCCACTATACTAAATTTATTTAACCCTAACCCTAACACCCCTTACTTAAAAATAATTCAAATAAATCTAAATAACACTTACAATTATTACCTAAATAATTCCTATTTAAAACTAAATACATACCTGTAAAATAAACCCTAAGATAACTACAATATAACTAATAGTTACATTGTAGCTAGCTTAGGTTTTATTTTTATTTCACAGGCAAGTTTGTATTTATTTTAACTAGGTTGAATAGTTACTAAATAGTTATTTACTATTTACTAACTACCTAGTTAAAATAAATACAAATTTACCTATAAAATAAAACCTAACCTGTCTTACACTAACACCTAACATTACACTACAATTAAATAAATTAAATTAATTAAATACAATTACCTAAATTACAAAAAAAACACTAAAAAACTAAATTGCACAAAATAAAAAAAGAAATTATCAGATATTTAAACTAATTACATCTAATCTAATAGCCCTATCAAAATAATAAAAGCCCCCCCTCCCAAATAAAAAAAACCTAGCCTAAACTAAACTACCAATAGACCATAAAAGGGCCTTTTGCGGGGCATTGCCCAAAAGAAATCAGCTCTTTTACCTGTAAATTTTTTTTACAAACAACCCCCCAACAGTAAAACCCACCACCCACACAACCAGCCCCCCAAATAAAATACTAACTAAAAAAAACTAAGCTCCCCATTGCCCTGAAAAGGGCATTTGTATGGGCATTGCCCTTTAAAGGGCATTTAGCTCTTTTTCAGCCCAAAAGCCCTAATCTAAAAATAAAACCCACCCAAAAAACCCTTAAAAAAACCTAACACTAACCCCCGAAGATCCACTTACAGTTTTGAAGACCGGACATCCATCCTCAACTAAGCCGGGAGAAGTCTTCATCCAAGCGGCAAGAAGTCCTCAACGAAGCCGGGAGAAGTCTTCATCCAAGCCGGCAGAAGTGGTCCTCCAGACGGGCAGAAGTCTTCATCCAGATGGCATCTTCTATCTTCATCCATCCGGCAAGGAGCGGCTCCATCTTCAAGACATTCGGCGCGGAGCATCCTCTTCTTCTGACGACTAACGACGAATGAAGGTTTCTTTAAATGACGTCATCCAAGATGGTCTCCCTTTAATTCCGATTGGCTGATAGAATTCTATCAGCCAATAAGAATTAAAGGTGAAAAAATCCTATTGGCTGATGCAATCATTCGTCGTTAGTCGTCGGAAGAAGAGGATGTCTTGAAGATGGAGCCGCTCCTCACCGGATGGATGAAGATAGAAGATGCCGTCTGCATGAAGACTTCTGCCTGTATGGAGGACCACTTCTGCCAGCTTGGATGAAGACTTCTCCCGGCTTCGTTGAGGACTTCTTGCTCCTTGGATGAAGACTTCTCCCGGCTTCGTTGAGGATGGATATCCGGTCTTCAAAACTGTAAGTGGATCTTCGGGGGTTAGCGGTTTTTTTAAGATTTTTTTGGGTGGTTTTTATTTTTAGATTAGGGCTTTTGGGCTGAAAAAGAGCTAAATGCCCTTTTAAGGACAATGCCCATCCAAATGCCCTTTTCAGGGCAATGGGGAGCTTAGGTTCTTTTAGTTAGGATTTTATTTGGGGGGTTGGTTGTGTGGGTGGTGGGTTTTACTGTTGGGGGGTTGTTTGTAATTTTTTTTACAGGTAAAAGAGCTGATTTCTTTGGGGCAATGCCCCGCAAAAGGCCCTTTTAAGGGCTATTGGTAGTTTAGTTTAGGCTAGGTATTTTTTATTTTGGGGGGGGGGTTTAATTTTGATAGGGCTATTAGATTAGGTGTAA
Source organism: Bombina bombina (assembly GCF_027579735.1). NCBI lineage: Eukaryota > Metazoa > Chordata > Amphibia > Anura > Bombinatoridae > Bombina > Bombina bombina. The sequence goes on along the minus strand of NC_069503.1, from coordinate 1,156,332,807 downwards.
TTAGTTTAAATATCTGATAATTTATTTTTTTATTTTGTGTAATTGATTTAATTGTAGTGTAAGGTTAGGTGTTAGTGTAACTCAGGTTAGGTTTTATTTTACAGGTAAATTTGTATTTATTTTAGCTATGTAGCTAGTAAATAGTTAATAACTATTTAGTAACTATTCTACCTAGTTAAAATAAATACAAACTTGCCTGTAAAATAAAAATAAACCCTAAGATAAATACAATGTAACTATTAGTTATATTGTAGCTAGCTTACGGCTAGATTTAGAGTTTTGTCGGTAACGACCCACGTAGCTAACGCTGGCTTTTTTCTGGCCGCACCTTTAAAATAACTCTGGTATTGAGAGTCCACAGAATGGCTGCGTTAGGCTCCAAAAAGGGAGCGTACAGGCATATTTAACGCCACTGCAACTCTCGATACCAGAGTTGCTTACGGAAGCGGCCAGCTTCAAAAACGTGCTCGTGCACGATTCCCCCATAGAAAATAATGGGGCTGTTTGAGCTGAAAAAAAACCTAACACCTGCAAAAAAGCCGCGTTCAGCTCCTAACGCAGCCCCATTGTTTGCTATGGGGAAACACTTCCTACGTCTGCACCTAACACCCTAACATGTACCCCGAGTCTAAACACCCCTAACCTTACACTTATTAACCCCTAATCTGCCGCCCCCGCTATCGCTGACCCCTGCATATTATTATTAACCCCTAATCTGCCGCTCCGTAAACCGCCGCTACTTACATTATCCCTATGTACCCCTAATCTGCTGCCCTAACATCGCCGACCCCTATATTATATTTATTAACCCCTAATCTGCCCCCCACAACGTCGCCTCCACCTGCCTACACTTATTAACCCCTAATCTGCCGAGCGGACCGCACCGCTATTATAATAAAGTTATTAACCCCTAATCTGCCCTCCCTAACATCGCCGACACCTAACTTCAAACATTAACCCCTAATCTGCCGACTGGAGCTCACCGCTATTCTAATAAATGTATTAACCCCTAAAGCTAAGTCTAACCCTAACACTAACACCCCCCTAAGTTAAATATAATTTAAATCTAACGAAATTAATTAACTCTTATTAAATAAATTATTCCTATTTAAAGTTAAATACTTACCTGTAAAATAAATCCTAATATAGCTACAATATAAATTATAATTATATTATAGCTATTTTAGGATTTATATTTATTTTACAGGTAACTTTGTATTTATTTTAACCAGGTACAATAGCTATTAAATAGTTAAGAACTATTTAATAGCTAAAATAGTTAAAATAATTACAAATTTACCTGTAAAATAAATCCTAACCTAAGTTACAATTAAACCTAACACTACACTATCAATAAATAAATTAAATAAAATACCTACAATTACCTACAATTAAACCTAACACTACACTATTAATAAATGAATTAAATACAATATCTACAAATAAATACAATTAAATAAACTAACTAAAGTACAAAAAATAAAAAAGAAGTAAGTTACAAAAAATAAAAAAATATTTACAAATATTAGAAAAATATTACAACAATTTAAAACTAATTACACCTACTCTAAGCCCCCTAATAAAATAACAAAGCCCCCCCAAAATAAAAAAATGCCCTACCCTACCCTATTCTAAATTACAAAAGTTCAAAGCTCTTTTACCTTACCAGCCCTGAACAGGGCCCTTTGCGGGGCATGCCCCAAAGAATTCAGCTCTTTTGCCTGTAAAAAAAACACATACAATACCCCCCCCCCAACATTACAACCCACCACCCACATACCCCTAATCTAACCCAAACCCCCTTAAATAAACCTAACACTAAGCCCCTGAAGATCTTCCTACCTTGTCTTCACCTCACCGGGTATCACACCGATCCGTCCTGGCTCCGATATCTTCATCCAACCCAAGAGGGGGCTAGACATCCATCATCCGACGGTTGAAGAAGTCCAGAAGAGGCTCCAAAGTCTTCATCCTATCCGGGAAGAAGAGTAGATCCGGACCGGCAACCATCTTCTTCCAAGCGGCATCTTTTATCTTCATCCGATGAGGACCGGCTCCATCTTGAAGACCTCCACTGCGGACCCATCTTCTTCCGATGACGACTTCCCGACGAATGACGGTTCCTTTAAGGGACGTCATCCAAGATGGCGTCCCTCAAATTCCGATTGGCTGATAGGATTCTATCAGCCAATCGGAATTAAGGTAGGAAAATTCTGATTGGCTGATGGAAACAGCCAATCAGAATCAAGTTCAATCCGATTGGCTGATTCAATCAGCCAATCAGATTGAGCTCGCATTCTATTGGCTGTTCCGATCAGCCAATAGAATGCAAGCTCAATCTGATTGGCTGATCGGATCAGCCAATCGGATTGAACTTGATTCTGATTGGCTGATTCCATCAGCCAATCAGAATTTTCCTACCTTAATTCCGATTGGCTGATAGAATCCTATCAGCCAATCGGAATTGGAGGGACGCCATCTTGGTCATTCGTCGGGAAGTCGTCGTCGGAAGAAGATGGGTCCGCGGTGGAGGTCTTCAAGATGGAGCCGGTCCTCATCGGATGAAGATAGAAGATGCCGCTTGGAAGAAGATGGTTGCCGGTCCGGATCTACTCTTCTTCCCGGATAGGATGAAGACTTTGGACCCTCTTCTGGACTTCTTCAGCTGTCGGATGATGGATGTCTAGCCCCCGCTTGGGCTTAGATGAAGATTTCGGAGCCTGGAACGATCGGTGATACCTGGCATGGTGAAGACAAGGTAGGAAGATCTTCAGGGGCTTAGTGTTAGGTTTATTTAAGGGGGGTTTGGGTTAGATTAGGGGTATGTGGGTGGTGGGTTGTAATGTTGGGGGGGGTATTGTATGTTTTTTTTTACAGGCAAAAGAGCTGAATTCTTTGGGGCATGCCCCGCAAAGTGCCCTGTTCAGGGCTGGTAAGGTAAAAGAGCTTTAAACTTTAGTAATTTAGAATAGGGTAGGGCATTTTTTTATTTTGGGGGTCTTTGTTATTTTATTAGGGGGCTTAGAGTAGGTGTAATTAGTTTAAAATTGTTGTAATATTTTTCTGATGTTTGTAAATATTTTTTTATTTTTTGTAACTTAGTTCTTTTTTATTTTTTGTACTTTAGTTAGTTTATTTCATTGTATTATTTGTAGATATTGTATTTAATTAATGTATTGATAGTGTAGTGTTAGGTTTAATTGTAGGTAATTGTAGGTATTTTATTTAATTAATTTATTGATAGTGTAGTGTTAGGTTTAATTGTAACTTAGGTTAGGATTTATTTTACAGGTAATTTTGTAATTATTTTAACTAGGTAGCTATTAAATAGTTAATAACTATTTAATAGCTATTGTACCTGGTTAAAATAATTACAAAGTTGCCTGTAAAATAAATATTAATCCTAAAATAGCTACAATATAATTATAATTTATATTGTAGCTATATTAGGATTTATTTTACAGGTAAGTATTTAGCTTTAAATAGGAATAATTTATTTAATAAGAGTTAATTTATTTCGTTAGATTTAAATTATATTTAAGTTAGGGGGGTGTTAGTGTTAGGGTTAGACTTAGCTTTAGGGGTTAATCCATTTATTAGAATAGCGGCGAGATTTGGTCGGCAGATTAGGGGTTAATAATTGAAGTTAGGTGTCGGCGATGTTAGGGAGGGCAGATTAGGGGTTAATACTATTTATTATAGGGTTATTGAGGCGGGAGTGAGGCGGATTAGGGGTTAATAACTTTATTATAGTAGCGGTGAGATCCGCTTGGCAGATTAGGGGTTAATAAGTGTAGGCAGGTGGAGGCGACGTTGAGGGGGGCAGATTAGGGGTTAATAAATATAATATAGGGGTTGGCGGTGTTAGGGGCAGCAGATTAGGGGTACATAGCTATAATGTAGGTGGCGGCTCTTTGCGGTCGGCAGATTAGGGGTTAATTATTGTAGGTAGTTGGCGGCAACGTTGTGGGGGGCAGATTAGGGGTTAATAAATATAATATAGGGGTCGGCGGTGTTAGGGGCAGCAGATTAGGGGTACATAAGTATAACGTAGGTGGCGGTCGGCAGATTAGGGGTTAAAAAATTTAATCGAGTGGCGGCGATGTGGGGGGACCTCGGTTTAGGGGTACATAGGTAGTTTATGGGTGTTAGTGTACTTTAGAGCACAGTAGTTAAGAGCTTTATGAACCGGCGTTAGCCCAGAAAACTCTTAACTACTGACTTTTTTCTGCGGCTGGAGTTTTGTCGTTAGAATTCTAACGCTCACTTCAGACACGACTCTAAATACCGGAGTTAGGAAGATCCCATTGAAAAGATAGGATACGCAATTGACGTAAGGGGATCTGCGGTATGGAAAAGTCACGGCTGAAAAGTGAGCGTTAGACCCTTTCCTGACTGACTCCAAATACCGGCGGTAGCCTAAAACCAGCGTTAGGAGCCTCTAACGCTGGTTTTGACGGCTACCGCCAAACTCTAAATCTAGGCCTTAGGGTTTATTTTATAGGTAAGTATTTAGTTTTAAATAGGAATTATTTAGTTAATGATGTGAATTTTTATTTAGATTTATTTTAATTATATTTAAGTTAGGGGGTGTTAGGGTTAGGGTTAGACTTAGGTTTACGGGTTAATAAATTTAGTTTAGTGGTGGCGACATTGGGGGCGACAGATTAGGGGTTAAAAAATGTAGGTAGGTGGCAGCGATGTTAGGGGCTGCAGATTAGGGGTTAATAATATTTAACTAGTGTTTGTGATGCAGGAGTATGGCGGTTTATGGGTTAATATGTTTATTATAATGGCGGCGACGTTGGGGATGGCAGATTAGGGGTTAATAAATATAATGTAGGTGTCGGCAATGTTGGGGGCGGCAGATTAGGGGTCAATAAGTGTAAGATTAGGGGTGTTTAGACTCGGGGTTCATGTTAGGGTGTTAGGTGTAAACATAAATTTAGTTTCCCCGTAGGAATCAAAGGGGCTGTGTTAGTGAGTTTTACGCTGCTTTATTGCAGGTGTTAGGCTCTTTTTCAGCCGGCTCTCCCCATTGATGTTTATGGGGAAATCGTGCATGAGCACGTAAAACCAGCTCACCGCTGCTTTCAGCAGAGCTGGTATTGGAGTGCGGTATGGAGCACAATTTTGCTTTACGCTCACTTCTTGCCTAATAACGTTGGGTTTATGAAAACCTGTAATACCAGTGCTGTAGGGAAGTGAGCGGTGACAATAACGTGCAAGTTAGCACCGCGCCCCTCATAACGCAAAACTCATAATCTAGCCGTTAGGTTTTATTTTAATTTCACAGGTAAGTTTGTATTTATTTTAACTAGATAGACTAGTTAGTAAATAGTTATTAACTATTTAATAGCTACCTAGTTAAAATAAATAAAACTTACCTGTGAAATAAAACCTAACCTGCCTTACACTAAAAAAATTTCGGCTAGATTACGAGTTGTGCATTAAGGTAAAAAAAGCAGCTCCTTTTTTACGCCCGCTGCTATTATGAGTCTTGCAGGTTTAGGGTCACCGCACACTTTGGCCTTACCGCAAAAAGACTTACGTAAACTTCGTAAAGTCTTTTTTCTATGGGACTTCCATAGCGCCAGTATTACGAGTCTGTCCTGAGAGGCCAAAAAGTGAGCGGTACACCCTCTACCTCCAAGAGTCCTAACGCATTTTAAAGTCAGTAGTTAAGAGTTTTATGGTACAACGCCGTAGCATAAAACTCATAACTAAAGTGCTAAAAAGTACACTAACACCCATAAACTACCTATTAACCCCTAAACCGAGGCCCTCCCGCTTCGCAAACACTATAATAAAAATTTTAACCCCTAATCTGCCGCTCCGGACATCGCCGCCACCTACATTATATTTATGAACCCCTAATCTGCTGCCCCCAACATCGCTGCCACCTACATTATATTTATTAACCCCTAATCTGCTGCCCCCAACATCGCCGCCACCTACATTATATTTATGAACCCCTAATCTGCTGCCCCCAACATCGCCGCCACCTACATTATATTTATTAACCCCTAATCTGCCATCCCCAATGTTGCCTCAACCTACCTACACTTTTTAACCCCTAATCTGCCACCCCCAATTATTATGTCGCCGCCACTATAATAAACATATTAATCCCTAAACCGCCGCACTCCCGCCTCGCAAACATTAGTTAAATATTATTAACCCCTAATCTGCCGGCCCTAACATCGCCACCACCTACCTACATTTAACCCCTAATCTGCCGGCCCCAACGTCACCGCCACTATATTAAAGTTATTAACCCCTAAACCTAAGTCTAACCCTAAACCTAACACCCACTAACTTAAATATAATTTAAATAAATCTAAATAAATATTCCTATCATTAACTAAATTATTCCTATTTTAAACTAAATACTTACCTATAAAATAAACCCTAAGCTAGCTACAATATAACTAATGGTTACATTGTAGCTAGCTTAGGGTTTATTTTTATTTTACAGGTAAATTTGTATTTATTTTAACTAGGTAGAATAGTTATTAAATAGTTATTAACTATTTAATAACTACCTAGTTAAAATAAAGACAAATTTACCTGTAAAATAAAACCTAACCTAAGTTACACTAACACCTAACACTACAATATAATTAAATAAATGAACTAAATTAAATACAATTACCTAAATTAAATGAAATTAAATTAGCTAAAGTACAACCCCCCCACTAAATTACAGAAAATAATAAACAAATTATAGATATTTAAACTAATTACACCTAATCTAATAGCCCTATACAAATAAAAAAGCCCCCCAAAATAAAAAAAACCCTAGCCTAAACTACCAATAGCCCTTAAAAGGGCCTTTTGCAGGGCATTGCCCCAAAGTAATCAGCTCTTTTACCTGTAAAAAAAAAAATACAAACAACTCCCCCAACAGTAAAACCCACCACCCACACAACCAACCCCCCAAATAAAATACTATTTAAAAAACCTAAGCTCCCCATTGCCCTGAAAAGGACATTTGGATGGGCATTGCCCTTAAAAGGGCAGTTAGCTCTTTTGCCGCCAAAACCCTAACCTAAAAATAAAACCAACCCAATACACCCTTAAAAAAACCAAACACCAACCCCCTGAAGATCGACTTACCGGGAGACATCTTCATCCAAGCCGGGCCGAAGTCCTCAATGAAGCCGGGAGACATCTTCATCCAAGCCGGGCGAAGTGGTCCTCCAGACGGGCAGAAGTCTTCATCCAGACGGTATCTTCTATCTTCATCCATCCGGCACGGAGCGGGTCCATCTTCAAGACATCAGACGCGGAGCATCCTCTTCATCCGAATTCTTCTTACTGAATGAAGGTACCTTTAATTGATGTCATCCAAGATGGAATCCCTTAGATTCCGATTGACTGATAGAAAAAGGTAGAAAAAATCCTATTGGCTGATGCAATCAGCCAATAGGATTGAGCTCGCATTCTATTGGCTGTTCCAATCAGCCAATAGAATGCGAGCTCAATCCTATTGGCTGATTGGATCAGCCAATAGGATTCAAGTTCAATCCTATTGGCTGATTGCATCAGCCAATAGGATTTTTTCTACCTTAATTCCGATTAGCTGATAGAATTCTATCAGCCAATCGGAATCTAAGGGAAGCCATCTTGGATGACGTCACTTAAAGGTACCTTCATTCAGTAAGAAGACTCCGGATGAAGAGGATGCTCTGCGTCAGATGTCTTGAAGATGGACCCGCTCCGCGCCGGATGGATGAAGATAGACGATGCCGTCTGGATGAAGACTTCTGCCCGTCTGGAGGACCACTTCGCCCGGCTCAGATGAAGACGTTTCCGGGTAAGTCGATCTTCAGGGGGATAGTGTTAGGTTTTTTTAAGGGTGTTTTGGGTGGGTTTTATTTTTAGGTTAGGGTTTGGGCGGCAAAAAAGCTAACTTCCCTTTTAAGGGCAGTGCCCATCCAAATACCCTTTTCAGGGCAATGGGGAACTTAGGTTTTTTTAGATAGTATTTTATTTGGGGGGTTGGTTGTGTGGGTGGTAGGTTTTACTGTTGGGGGGGTTGTTTGTATTTTTGTTTATAGGTAAAAGAGCTGATTACTTTTGGCAATGCCCCGCAAAAGGCCCTTTTAAGGGCTATTGGTAGTTTAGTTTAGGCTAGGGTTTTTTTTTTCTATTTTGGGGGGGTTTTTTTTATTTTAATAAGGCTATTAGATTAGGTGTAATTAGTTTAAATATCTGTAATTTGTTTATTATTTTCTGTAATTTAGTGTTTGTTTGTTTTTGTACTTTAGCTAATTTAATTTAATTTAGGTAATTGTATTTAATTTAGTTAATTTATTTAATTATATTGTAGTGTTAGGTGTTAGTGTAACTTATGTTAGGTTTTATTTTACAGGTAAATGTGTCTTTATTTTAACTAGGTACTTGTTAAATAGTTAATAACTATTTAGTAACTAGTCTACCTAGTTAAAATAAATACAAACTTGCCTGTAAAATAAAAATAAACCCTAAGCTAGCTACTATGTAACTATTAGTTATATAATATTGTAGCTAGCTTACGGTTTATTTTATAGGTAAGTATTTAGTTTTAAATAGGAATAATTTAGTTAATGATAGGAATATTTATTTAGATTTATTTAAATTATATTTAAGTTAGGGGGTGTTAGGTTTAGGGGTTAATAACTTTAATATAGTGGCGGCGACATTGGGGGCGGCAGATTAGGGGTTAATAAATGTAGGTAGGTGGCAGGGATGTTAGGGCCGGCAGATTAGGGGTTAATAATATTTACCTAATGTTTGCGAGGCGGGAGTGTGTGGCGGTTTAGGGGTTAATATGTTTATTATAGTGGCTGTGGCGGCGGCAGATTAGAGGTTAAAAAGTGTAGGTAGGTTGCGGCGACATTGGGGGCGGCAGATTAGGGGTTAATAAATATAATGTAGGTGTCGGTGAGGTTGGGGGCAGCAGATTAGGGGTTAATAACTATAATGTAGGTGGTGGCGATGTCCGGAGCAGCAGATTAGGGGTTAATAATATAATGTAGGTGGCGATGATGTCGGGGTCGGCAGATTAGGGGTTAATAAGTGTAAGATTAGGGGTGTTTAGACTCAGGGTTCATATTAGGGTGTTAGGTGTAGACATAACTTTTATTTCCCCTTAGGAATCAATGGGGCTGCGTTACTGAGTTTTACGCTGCTTTTTTGCAGGTGTTAGACTTTTTTTCAGCCGGCTCTCCCCGTTGATTCCTATGGGGAAATCGTGCACAAGCATGTTACACCAGCTCACCGCTAATGTAAGCAGCGCTGGTATTGGAGTGCGGCAATGAGCAAAATTTTGCTCAACGCTCACTTCTTGTCTTTTAACGACGGATTTCTGAAAACTCGTAATACCAGCGCTGCATGTAAGTGAGCGGTGAGAGAAAACTGCTCGTTAGCACCGCATAGCCTCTAACGCAAAACTCATAATCTAGGTGTTTGTTATTTTTCGTAATTTAGTCTTTTTTATTTTTTGTAATTCAACACTTTGTTATTTTTAGAGTAGTGTTAGGATTTTTTTAATGTGTAGTTTAGTTTTATTTCATTGGTAGTTAGTTTAATTTTAGTTTAATAGTTATATTAGTTTAATTGTTAGTTTAAACTTAGTTCTTTTAATTTGACAGATTAGTTTTAATTTAATTTAAGATAGGGAAATTGTAATTTTAATATAAAGTTAGGGGGGTGTTAGGTTTAGAGGATACTAGTTTAATTTAGTTTATTGCGATGTGGGGGGCTTTCGGTTTAGGGGTTAATAGGTTTATTATAGTGGCGGCGGTGTAGGGCTTAATAACTTAAGTATGGTGGGGGCGATGTGGGTGGGCGGGCGGATGGTAGATTAGGGGTTAATAATATTTAAATAGTGTTTGCAATGCGGGAGGGCGGCGGTTTAGGGGTTAATAACTTTATTATAGTGGTGACGATGTTGGAGAGCGGCGGAACAGGGGTTAATAATTTTTTTTAGTTGTGGCGATATTGGGAGTGGCAGATTAGGGGTTAATATCTTTAATATAGTATTTACGATGCAGGAGGGCCTTGGTTTAGGGGTTAATAGGGGTTAATAGTTAGTTTATGGCTGTTAGTTTTGTAGCAGTTAAGTTATGAGTTTTATGTTACAGATATGAGTTTTACCCTACAAAACTACTTCTCTTAGATTGCGGAACGGATTGTGTCGTTGTAGGCTGCAACGCAAGCTTTGTAGCCTCATCTCAAAACTTGTAATGGCTGCGCTATTGAAGTCCAATGAAAAAACGTCATCTTTACGTGTGCGGGACTGACGTTGCGGTACAGCTATACAGACAAGACTTGTAATGGCTGCAGTCCGGTTTTAATGCTGAAATTACCATTTTACAAACGCACAACTCGTAATCTAGCTGTTTGTTATTTTATTTCCCACAGGCACAACAGATCCAAGTTAGCACATAGGAAAAAATAGGAAAAAATATTGAAGTAATCCTATGTGCTAACTTGGATCTGTTGTGCCTGTTGGAAATAAAATAACATACTATATTATATATATATTAAAGTGTCTCCTGATGGGAGGCTTACCGTAATTGTCAACGCATTTAGGCCTTTCTCAAAATGTGAAGAAAAAAGTAAAATAAAAATAGATGAAAAATACCGGAAGTGACAAATAAGCGATGACGTCAGTTCCGGTATTTTTCATCTATTTTTATTTTACTTTTTCCTTCACATTTTTATTTTTACTTTCTCACCGACCTTAAGGAATATCAATATTCTTCTTAAACAAAGTGGAGATGACTTTTTCCTCATTTCATCACAGACTTTATCCATATTTGGAGGACTACTTATTCACATATGTCATACTTTTAGACTGTGATCAAATCGGAAATCAGTATTCTGTTTCTCAGATTCCTTTATTTTTTGTTGTTTTTATATTATGTTGTTTGTATCTATTATTGTATTTTAACATGAATCCATGCATTGTAATTGTATATTTAACTTTTTTGATATAACTTAATATATCTTTTTAGTCATTTAGTAACCTTTGCCTTATAGGCTCCTTTTCTACGTATAATTGGAAATGTTCACAGAATTCACCCATAGAACTTTCTGAGGCTAATGTGTATTTTGACTCATCTGAGTTGTATGACGTTATTAAAAGTAATAAAGAAACCTTAGGCATTGAGGATGAGCAGAAGCCCCATTCTTCAGATTGGTTTTAGTCAGGTTCTCAATTTGATCTTTTCCTGTTTCTGATGCAATTAACTCTAAGGGGTAGATGTATGTAATGTCGCATGGACACGATCCGCCCGACATCGCTAAATGCCGACAGCATACGCTCTCGGCATTTAACATTGCACAAGCATTTCTAGTAAAATGCTTGTGCAATGCCGCCATTTGCACATTCACGGCCATTCGGCTGCTAGCAGGGGGTGTCAATCATCCCGATTGTATTGGATCAGGATCATTGCTGTCACCACCTCAGATGTGGCGGTTGAGTTAAGAAGCAGTGGTCTTAAGACCTCAGCATATTAAATCGGCCCCCAAGTATCTTTCAAATTTCTGTAAACCAGAAAAACAGCTTGGAGTACCTGAAATATATTAGATCTTTTTCTATTTGTTAATCTCTGCATACTAATAAGGTTATTGTTCCTACAGATGATGCAGGGTCTCTTAAAGATGTAATGGATAAGAAAATGGAACAAAATTTAAAGGAGTTATATATTTAGCAAGAGGCCATGTTTCATCCTCAATTTGTTCCACATTTAGCATGATTTCTTTCAGATTTTAAGAAGGTTAAGTCATTTTGTTTGTCTGCAGTCTCTGAAATACTGTAGGCTATGACTACTGCCAATCTGGCTAGGAAGGCTTTGTGGCTTCACCACTGGGAAACTGATCCAGGAGTTAAGGCTACCCTTTTGAGCTTACCATTTTGAAGGTGATATGTTTTTTGGAAAACAACTTGACCTTCTGATTTCAAAGTGTTCTGGAGGTAAGAGTCCATTCCTTCCAGAGGCTACTAGGGCACACACAAATCCTTTATTTAGTCACAGGCAACGTTCTCAATATCAACATTTTAAATACTCTCCAAAAAAAGAATTCCATTTTAGTTTTCAAGACTACAGGCCCAATTCACAGTTAAGAGGCAGAGGACTTGGTAAGTTCTTTCTAGTTAATCAGGTCAAGAGATGACGGTTTGTCAGCCCAGACTTTCCTGCTTGAAGGAAGACTTTCCAGATTTCAGAAAATGTGGGCATTTAGCATCACAGACAGATGCCATGCCAACTACACTTAGTAAAATCACCTCTCCCAGAGGATCCTTTTGAATTTGAAGGCAATCAGACAATTTGTCAGCAAGTTTCTCAATGAAGGGGTAATTCAGGAGGTTTCAGTTCATCAGAGGTTTCATTGGTTATATTCTCCACTTTTTCTAGTCAAAAAAAAGGATAGTTCTTGGAGGCTGGTTCTGGATTTTCGGACCCTAAACTCGTACTTAAAAGTTCAGAGTTTCAAAATAGAATCCCTTGTTCCAGTAATAAACCTCATGCCTCGAAAAGTATTTCTTCTATCGATCTGAAAGATGTTTATTTCCATATTCCTACTGCTGAATCCCACAAAAGGTTCATAGTTGGTGATTGTCACTTCCAATTTGCAGTGCTTCCCTTCTGCATTTCTACAGCTCCAAGCGTTTTCACAAAGGTTTCAGTGTTATTGGAGGCAGAACTTTATATCAGAGCTTTGCTCCAGCTGAGATACAGAATACTTAGTGGTGATAAATAAGAACCAGTGAAAGAATTCTGTGCCTGGTAGCAAACACAAACTGATGCTAAAAATTGCAAATATAAACAAGTCTGTATTGACACTGATGTGCAGATTCCTGGGGAATGTCCGAATGGCATATAACAATTGGAAACAGTACCTTAAACATAAAAATGTCTCAATCTTTATGCAGTTGATCCAAAATTTGCCACTGGAATGAATCCCAAGAAATGCTGCTCTCTTATAGCCAGGCTTCCTTGTCCTTGGCTCCAGGTCAGAACGATGCAAGTAGAGAAATGGGGAAACAGAGGATGTTCACAGCTTCTTATTCTGGTGCGCTGTACCTGATGATCACGTGACCGCCAGCTCAGAGGTTCTCCAGATACACTGAAGGGTTTAGCATCCGTAAGGGAGTCCGAGCTAGTGGCTTTCCCTGCTTTGTGCTTGCGTGACAAGCGGATGACAGTTTTAAGACTTTTTATTCACTTACGTCTAGTAAGTCATTTTTTATTGTTTGTGTGCTATTGTGTCAAAATAAACTTCACTTGAATCTCTTGTCTTGCACTCTGTTTCCCCATTTCTCTACTTGCATAGTGGTGATAAAGTGTATCCAGTCATCAAAATTACGCCTAACAGGCCTCTTTGTCACTCCTTATTTAGACAATATCCTCCTAATAACAAGTTCCTCAGAGCAAGCCTTTCTTTACAGTCATCTCGTTCCATTTCAGAAGCTGGTATTTCTTGGAGCATAGTTCCACACTCTAGAGGGAACAGTGTCTTTACTCTCAAATCCAGTTCCTAAGAAGTTACCTTCACTACAGAATGTTTTGTATATAATAGCTCGCCAGTGGATTACATTTTTTGGCCACAAGGCTTCATTTATTCATGTTGTGCAATGGGCTTGTTGGAATTTGCTCCCATTTCAGATTCATTTCCTGAATCATTACAAAGGGATAATGTCATGATTCCACCTTAAATCCCTTTGTCCACCTTTACTATTCACCTATAAAAGGATATCAGACACACCTGTTTAATGCTTGATTATTGAAGTTGTGTTTCTGAAGAACTTCCTGTTCCTCCGTTTCTACTTTTTCAAGCCTTTAACTAATTTTTGAGAATCATCTACGTTGGATCAAGTTTTCACTTTCAAAGTGTATCTCAAGTGATTATATCTTCCAAAACTTACTTCTCCAAGGTATTTATCCCTTGCCGTAATTTACAGCCTGAATCTGTGACGTCTTCTCACACGCTGTATCACAGGAGCCGTACAGCACTCACATCTTGCAGCTTTCTCCTCTCTGACCTGTTCAGTGAACGCTGCATAATCATTAACGCTGCTTCCCAGCTGTGTCTTCGATACATTTCAGTCTCCGATCAGGTACAAACTTCCTCAGCTCATAAACTGTTTTTGCCTCAAGTAAGATCATCTTGTAACTTACAAAGTTTATTTTGTTAATTCAAGTTTACATCTCATATATAGCGGATACTTATTTTTCTATCTTTTTGCTCACCATTTTGTCTCCTATTTTTCTCTTGTGCGCACAGAGTGTATTATTTTTTGTCATTAATACAGCTTGTTTCTTGTAAGACAAATATTATTCTGAGTGAGTTTACTTCAAGAATCTTTCTCCTCAGATTTCCCACTCTGTATTATTTTTTATTTACACAAATCATTTTCAATTACTAATATTAAGTTGCTTTATTCCATGAGTTTAACTTATTCAAAGCTATATTTGTTAAATATTGGAAAAAGCTACAAATCTATTTTTTATGTACCTGGAGACATGACAGAATAATCAAGCCATAAAAATATATAAAGTTACTCTTAAACATGGATCCTGCAGCAATGGCAAATGAAATAACCAGTTTAAATCAAAAGGTGGAGATATTAGCTCAGGGTTTAACAGAATTAAAAAATGAAAACAACACTTTGAAAAGTATTATGAATGACTTTATTACACAAAAGGCAGCTGAACACCCTGAACCAAAGATTAACCCACCAAGTGTGTTTGCTGGTGTACGCACTCGCTTCCGTGAATTTCGCAATGCATGCTTACTCATGTTCTCTATGAAACCTAAAACATATTATTCTGATAGAGTAAAAGTATGTACTGTGATCTCATATTTAAGTGGGGAACCCAGATTATGGGCTGACAAATTTTTTGAGACTAATGATCCCATTTTAGGTTCACTGGAAGATTTCTTTAACGCAATGGCTTTATTGTATGAGGACCGCAACACCCAACTCACTGCTGAAAATAACTTAAGAACACTTAAGCAGGGCAAACGGCCAGTTGAGGACTACGTCGCTGAGTTTCAACTGTGGGCTACGGAGTCTCAGTGGAACTCAGTCTCTCTACGCAACCAGTTTCGTCTGGGACTATCAGAACATTTGAAAGATGAGTTATCTCGTATTGAGTTCCCAGACACACTTGAGTCTCTCATAAAGATCTCTATTTCAATGGATAGGAGATTCAGGGAACGCCGTGCTGAAAAGGTACCACCTGAACCATATCCAAAGAAGTACCATCAACCACATGTACAACAACCATCTTCAAGTCCTGTACCTATGGAAATTGGCACAATTAAGGGTCCTCTAACATATGAAGAAAAACAAAGAAGAAGAAGTTTAAATCTTTGTATGTACTGTGGAAACAAAGACCACACAGTGTCCACTTGTCCAACTCTAATACGCCAGAAGAGGGGTAAGATATTGATAGTTAACCCTCAAATTAATTCTAAAATGATATCACACTTAACCATTTCATTGTCTTTGCAGTGGGATCAACATCTTCTGCTGAATGAGGCCATGATTGATTCAGGGGCGTTTGGCATGTTCATGGATCAAACTTATGTTACAAAAAATAAAATACCCAGAGTGTTAAAGCAATTCCCTATTCTTGTCAAAGTTATTGATGGTTCCACTCATTTAAAAGGTCCAATAACACACCACACTATTCCACTACTCACTACTACAGGTAATGGACATACTGAATATATCACATTCGATATACTACCTAACTCTATCCATCCTATCATTTTAGGATACCCTTGGTTGCAGCTGCATAATCCAAGTATTGATTGGGTAACCAATAATATACAATATACATCTCAGTACTGTACCAATACTTGCTACCCTACAATCTCTATAAACCACATACAACCTCAATTACCCCCAGAATACCTTGAGTTTTCAGATGTGTTTAATCTTAAAGAGGCAGAAAATCTACCACCACACAGGCCATTCGATTGTCCTATAGACACTAAACCTAATACCACCATACCTTTTGGTAAAATATATCCTATGTCTAATAAAGAATTACAATACCTTAGAGAATATCTCGATGAAAATTTAAGAAAAGGGTTTATATCCACTTCCACTTCTCCAGCAGCAGCTGGAATGTTTTTTGTGACCAATATAGATGGTACTATACGTCCTATTATAGATTACAGGGGTTTAAATGAAATTACAGTAAAAAATCGCTACCCACTTCCACTCATCCCTGAACTCTTAGAAAGATTAACTGATGCTCAAATCTTTACTAAACTAGATTTGAAAGGTGCGTATAATCTCATACGCATAAGGAAAGGGGATGAGTGGAAAACAGCTTTTAAAACTCGTTATGGCTTATATCAGTACAATGTCATGCCTTTTGGCTTGACAAATGCTCCAGCAACTTTTCAGTTTTTTATAAATGAGATATTCAAGGATTTATTAGATATCTGCGTAGTGATATATCTAGATGACATTTTAATTTATTCTAAGAACATAACTGATCACATCAAACACGTACGATGGGTTTTAATGAGGTTAAGAGAGCATCATCTTTATGCTAAATTAGAGAAATGTCAATTCCATGTAAAGACAATCAAATTTCTGGGTTACATCATCTCCCCAACTGGCATAGAAATGGATCCTGACAAAATAAAGGTTGTTTTGGATTGGCCTGTCCCTACCAATTTAAAATCTCTCCAAAAGTTTCTTGGTTTCTCCAATTTTTACAGAAGATTTATTCAGGGGTATTCTTCCATAGTTCAACCCTTAACTAAATTGACAGGAAAAATTAAATTTTGTTGGACTACTGAAGCACAAGAAGCTTTCGAACATCTGAAAAAATGTTTTACTTCAGCTCCCATCTTACAGCTTCCTGATCCAGATGCAGATTTTACCTTGGAAGTTGATGCCTCAAATGTTGGTGTTGGGGCAATTTTGTCTCAACGACGTATTGGATCACAAGTTAACCATCCTGTTGCCTTTTATTCCCGACTCTTGACTCCAGCAGAAAGGAATTACTCTGTGGGTGACCTAGAACTTTTGGCAATAAAAGTTGCCATGGAACATTGGAGGCATATTCTTGAAGGCACATCCAAACCTTTTTTAGTACTTACAGATCACAAGAATCTACAGTACCTAAAGAAAAACAAAACTTTATCTTCACGTCAGGTCCGATGGTCCCTTTTTCTAGATTGCTTTAACTATCTCATCCACTACCGTCCAGGATCAAAAAACACTCAAGCAGACTCTCTATCCAGAACTTTTCAGAATGTACCTGAAAAGGAAGAGGCACAAAATATCATACCCACTCACAGATTCTTAGCCTCTATTACCTCATTCCATTCTGATCTACTACATGCTCAACTCAAAGATTCCACAATCCCTTCAATCTGTACTAAAGATTCAAAGACTGGTTTATATCATTATCACAAACTTCTGTATGTACCACCAACATTAAGAAAACAATTACTTCATCATTTCCATAATCTTCCATTAGCAGGACATCCGGGTATTACTAAAACCCATTAATTGTTGAATAGAGAATATTGGTGGCCGAAATTGAAACAAGATATTTGTAGCCATATCACAGACTGCCAAGTTTGTTCCCGAACTAAACGACCTTCGCATAAACCATTCGGTTTGTTGACTCCTCTGCCAATACCTGACACTCCTTGGCATATGATATCAATGGATTTCATTGTAGAGTTACCACCTTCGAAGAATTATACCTGTATCCTCGTAGTCGTTGATCACCTTACTCGTATGGGACATTTCATTCCACTTAAGAAGATACCCTCTGCAACAACCACTGCTACCTGTTTCATTAACCATATCGTAAAATTACATGGTCTACCACTTTCAATAGTTATAGATAGGGGAACTCAGTTCACCTCCAGATTCTGGAGGGAATTGTGTCGTCTATTGAAGATCACCCCCAGATTCACAACAGCTTTTCATCCGCAGTCTAACGGTTTGACAGAACGACTAAATCAAACATTAGAGCAGTATCTTCGGTGTTATATATCTCAAGTTCAAGATGATTGGTCAGACTGGCTACCAATGGCGGAATTCGCTTATAATAATTCGATTAACACTTCTACTAAAATGACACCATTTTATGCTTCTTATGGTTATCATCCGAGAACAATACCTACTTCTAACATCACCTCATCTTCTCCCTATGCTGTCGAATATATTACTGAACTGAAAAACTCCATACCTTTATTGAAAAAACATCTGGAGACTGCAAAAGATAAACAAAAGTTTTATTTTGACAAGAAACATATACCTCCCCCATCATATAAACCTGGAGATCGTGTATGGTTATCCACGAAAAATATAAAACTGAAAGTTCCCTGCAAAAAATTGGCAACCCAATTTATAGGTCCCTTCAAAATTAAGAAAATCCTGAATCCTAATGCAGTCGTTCTCCATTTGCCAGCTCATCTACGTATTCATCCTTCCTTCCATGTGTCTCTCTTGAAACCTTATTTTGGTACACTAGACTCACTACCCGGGAATGATTCCTCTGATGCGGATTTGTGTGCAGATCAGTCTGAATTTGAGGTGGAAAAGATCTTGGATTCCCGCAAACGTTGGAGACGGGTTGAATATCTGGTCCGTTGGTTGGGATATGGTCCTGAAGAAGACTCTTGGATTCCTCTACGTGATATTCACGCTCCAGAGCTCTTACGTGAATTTCATCTTCACAACCCTTCCAAACCTGGGTCTCTGCTCCCAGGAGGTCCGCCTTGAGACGGGGGATCTGTCATGATTCCACCTTAAATCCCTTTGTCCACCTTTACTATTCACCTATAAAAGGATATCAGACACACCTGTTTAATGCTTGATTATTGAAGTTGTGTTTCTGAAGAACTTCCTGTTCCTCCGTTTCTACTTTTTCAAGCCTTTAATTTTTGAGAATCATCTACGTTGGATCAAGTTTTCACTTTCAAAGTGTATCTCAAGTGATTATATCTTCCAAAACTTACTTCTCCAAGGTATTTATCCCTTGCCGTAATTTACAGCCTGAATCTGTGACGTCATCTCACACGCTGTATCACAGGAGCCGTACAGCACTCACATCTTGCAGCTTTCTCCTCTCTGACCTGTTCAGTGAACGCTGCATAATCATTAACGCTGCTTCCCAGCTGTGTCTTCGATACATTTCAGTCTCCGATCAGGTACAAACTTCCTCAGCTCATAAACTGTTTTTGCCTCAAGTAAGATCATCTTGTAACTTACAAAGTTTATTTTGTTAATTCAAGTTTACATCTCATATATAGCGGATACTTATTTTTCTATCTTTTTGCTCACCATTTTGTCTCCTATTTTTCTCTTGTGCGCACAGAGTGTATTATTTTTTGTCATTAATACAGCTTGTTTCTTGTAAGACAAATATTATTCTGAGTGAGTTTACTTCAAGAATCTTTCTCCTCAGATTTCCCACTCTGTATTATTTTTTATTTACACAAATCATTTTCAATTACTAATATTAAGTTGCTTTATTCCATGAGTTTAACTTATTCAAAGCTATATTTGTTAAATATTGGAAAAAGCTACAAATCTATTTTTTATGTACCTGGAGACATGACAGATAAGCAGTTTGTCTTGTCAAATTCCATTTCCAGTGGAGATGAGAAGTAATCCACGCTGGTGGATTCAAATTCCCAATCTTTCAAGAGGCCATTCATTTTTGGATTCAGATTCGGTCTTAGTCCAGACGGATATCAGCAAGTCTGGGGAGCCCTTTGTCAGGGGCACTATGCCCATGGGACTTGGGACTGAGAAACTCAGTCTCTACCATCAAATGTACTGGAGATCAGTGCTATTCTTCATGCATTACTTCCTGTTCAAGTTCTTCTTGTGGGGAAAGCTGTAAATATTCTATCAGACAACAGGACAGACACAGTTTATCTTCAATTTCAAGCAATTGAATATGAAAATATTTTAAATGATAATCAACAGGTGGGGAGTTCCAGAGATTGATTTGATAGCTTCTCATCTAAACTGTCAAGTTCAAAGATTCTTCAGTTGTCTTCCTATCCCTCAAGCCTTAGAAGTGGATGTTCTGATACTACAAGAATGGCTATTGAGAGTCCTCTATGCATTTCCTCAAATTCCTCTAATCCCTTACTTGCTGAAAAAAGTTCAGAAGGAGGTAGCCACTTTCCTAGTGATTTTCCCTTCTGGCCCCAAAGGCCATGATTTCCACTTGTTCAGAGACTGGCAATTCATCCACCTTGGTTCCTTCCAGTTATTTGAGAAATGTTGGTTCAGGGGCCATTGGTCAATCCAGATCCTTAACAGTTCAGATTAATGACATATTTGCTGAGGTCGCCAGGCTTCAACAGTTGAATATCTTACATCCTATTATTCAAACCCTTTTGCAAGTGAGGAAAGGATCTACCTCCAAAATATAATGCAGAATTTGGGACACCTTTTTTTCCTGGATGCTTCAGCATAATGCATCTATGGCATCTTTTGGCTTGTCTCATTTGCTTGATTTATTACATGATGGTTTTCTTCAGGGACTTGCTGCAAGTCTTACTTTAAGTCTTACCTATTTCAACAATATCAGGAGTTAAGTGAGTGCAAGAAACTTTAATTATCCAATTTTTAAAAAGCATTGGCCCATATCCGCCCTTCGAGTAAACCTTCTGTGCCTTCCTGGGATCTTCCATTAATGTTGGATGCCTTGATGGAGTCAGCCTTTAAAGTTCTACAGGAAAATTTATTTTTGGTTTCTTACCCTGAAAACTATTTTTCTGGTAGCCATCACATCTACTAGATGTGTTTCTAAACTTTAAGCTCTTTCTACCAAAGATCCCTTTATAGCTTTTCATCAAGATAAGGTTGTCTTCAGGGCTGTGCCTGAATTTCTTCCAAAGGTTGTTTCAGAATTTCATATAGATCAAGGTATTTTGCAGATGGAAACCCTTGTATCGATTGGATGTGGTGCGTTGCCTTCACATAATATGTTAAAAGAACTCAGAGTATTTGTAAGACCAATCATATATTTGTTATTACAGAAGGTCTTTGGCAAGGTCAAGCTTCTACAAAATCTAACATTTCCAGCTGGATTGCACAAGCTTTTACCAGGGTCTACAACAAACAGGTGAATCATTACCAGAGGGGCTTAAGGCACATTCTACTAGTATAAGAATGTATAACCAACCTGCCTCCATTTTCTATATATAGCCATTCTGAACTAATACTTAACTGTGTTTTTTGTCAAACTTAGTCTGCTGACATCTGTTCTTAAAGAATAACATTTTTATCTGGTTGCTAAGCATAACCATGGCTTTTCTAGCATAAACATAGTCTCATTTTAACCAGTCTTATATTTTAAAGAGGTCAGCGTTTTACAGTTTTTGGCTCTTTACATAAACAATCTTATGTCTAAAGTTCTGTAACTTTCCACTAATTATGTTGCAATAATGGGCGTGTAAGAAACCCCTCTGTGTCCATTTACAATCTATGTTATGTATACTGTGACAGACCACCTGCACCCTGACTGGGTGCATATGTCAGAAAACAGCTTCATCCACTCTGGAACCAGAGTACCAGTAATTTCAGCCCAAACCTCTCGGGTTACCAGGCAGAACCAGTAGATATTAGGGTAGGACCAAGAACTTCAAATAGCAAATTTAACTCAAGCATCAGACAGGACCAATGTTGTAGTAAAGCAGGACTGAATTTATTTACAAAACAACATAGTATTTATACACAAAAACCTTCCCCCTAGACAGGTATGACACACTTTACAAGTCCCAGGAGAAAATTACATTACATAAACAATCAAACACAAGAAAACAATGGATTCCTTCCTGGCGCCTAGCAGTCTGGACTCTGGAGGTGATTAAACAAGGTGAAAGCTTATCACCTAAACCTAATTACAGCAAACAATAGCTGATGTCAGGAAACCTGTATCAGAAAATACAGTCTCTCAAAAACTGAACGAGGAGAGAGTTAACCCCTTCAGTACTGTTGGATTCACGCCCTGTACCTATAATGGGCACAGGTTGACTAAAACATAATGCCAGAGTCCATAATCCATATGGAGGAGGCTGGCCCCCAAGCTCCTCCAGGAGCCCAGGTCATGGTGGTTTCCATGACATATACTATATAAACGCCGCCCTGCTAAAAATAAACAGAGCAGACATAGACTAATTATTTTGTGTGTGTCTTAATTTGCTCTCCAAAGCCTTGCATTGTGAATTATTAAGTTCCAGGTGGATACTGGTCAGTTATAAGTTGTATCCTTGCCCTGAGAGGACCTCTAACAACTAGGTAATTTGCAGCTTCCTAGGCTCTAGAAGCAGATGCTACTCCTGATGAAATGTGACATGCAGGTATTTGGAAATCCTATCATACTTTTGTTTCTCAATTCAAGCTTGATGTCTGTCACTCGGCTTCTGCCTAATGTGGTTGCAACATTTTGTCTTCTGTTTTATCTCAATAAGATCTTGTTATGTCTTTTGCAGTACATTCGAGTCTTCTGTGTTTTTTTCTTTCCCACATATTTTTAGGACATTACTTTTTATTCTTCTCACTGGTAAGTATTAACAGGGGGGCTAAGATAACTAGAAATTATCACCCAAATATAAGCAATTTCTATATCTTGGCCCATATCCCTGGATTTTACCTACCAGGCTCCTGCCCTTTATTATTCTCATCTTTAGGAGGATGTTGAGGTGGGGTTCCAGAATTACCTTTATACAGGTATCTTGGGAGTGGGGAGTTCTTGTTATTGTTATTTTTAAATCATTGTTCGTATTTTGATGTACTGCTATGTACTGTTACCTGCTTCAGGATTTAAAGATTTTGTATGCTCTACTATATCTGGGGTGTTGTTTGCCATGCCCCCTCCAAGTGTAAGAAGATGGTTGATGTTAAATCCTCTTCTGGCTTATCTGATTTGTGTAAGCTTTAATCTGTTAAGCTATATATTTCAGGTCCTGTTTTTTCTGAGCTATTCTTTGAGGGTGAAGTGTTTTCAGATGATCAGGAGTCATTCTCTGATTAGGAAAGAGAATCCTGAGCCCCTAAGATAGATAAAACTTCTCTTAAAAGAGAACAAAGGTGTTCAACCTTAAAAAAATAAGGTTTCTGATAATAAGTCTATTAAACAGCTGTATTTCATTTTTAAAACCTCTGTTAAGTCACCTAAAGTATTACTGGTTCCAGATGCTATCTCTGAGATAATTTAAAGAGTGGTCCAAGTCTGGTATAACTTTGTGTCCTGCTCAAAGATTTGAAAGGATGCTTCATTTGCTTGCTTCCAATTTAGAGCTTTGGGAAACTATTCTTAAGGTGAATGGGGCTATTTTTACTTTTGCTAAACGTACTATTATTCCTCTTGCGGGTATTAGCTCTTTTAGAGTCGCTATGGATAGGACATTAAGTCTTTCCATAGGCCTTTTTTTTGCAAGCAAGTTTTCTTTTTAGACCAGCCATTAAAATTGCTTGCATAGCTGCATATTCTACCCTTTGTGTGAGGGTTTATTTAAACAGTTCTCTGATTAGTCTGCTGGTGAAGAGTTTTCTAATCAATTAAAACTCTTGAGGACAGCTAATGTTTTCATTTGCTGCTGTTGATATTATTTAGGTCAATGCTAAAATATGGCACTACCAGTTCTGACTAGGAGGGCCTGGTGGTTGAAATCATGGTCTGCTGACATAGGGCTCAATCACATGTGGTGTTACCGGCGTCTGTTTTTTTTGTTGGATGTTTCGATTACATATATGGTATATTTCAACCGTCGCCCTCTATTTGTATTCCCATAAACTAACATAGAAACGGCGTCACAAGTAGATATCACATGTTCAGCGCAAGGACTTATGCGGCAAAAATTGAGAAATTTTACTCCATATTCAATTCGCCACACATAGGCAGGCGCAGCAAGCCTTGCGCTGAGTATATGAGCACCGTAACTCCCTGGAAGTCTTAACAAACACCTAAGGCATGCGCAATATGTACCTCTAAACCGCCATCCCCCCACCGCAATAACTAATAAAATGTATTAACCCCTAATCCATGAACCCCCTACAATGCAATATACCTATCAACACTATTAACTTCTAAACCGCCATCCCCCACAACACAAAGTATTCATCTAATCACTAAGTCCCCTAAACTAACAACCCCTAAATTAATCCCAATTACATAAAATAAAAAAGACTATCTTACTAATAAATTAAATTAAAATACAAAATCAAATATAATCCTAATTTAACATTAAAAATAAAAATAATAACAAAAAATTAAAAAAAAATCTAATATTACAAAAAATAAAAAAATCTAAAATTACTGAAAAAAAATAAACAAACTTATCCAAAATAAAATCAAATAAACCTAATCTAAAAAAAAGCTACCCCAAAATAAAAACAAAACAAAATATAATCTAAGACTAAACTACCAATAGCCCTTAAAAGGGCCATTTGTGTAGGGCATTGCCCTAAAGAAAACAGCTCTTTTCCCTAAAAAATTATAAATTACCGCCTAACATTACAACCCCCTCACCAACCCAACTCCCGAAAATAAAAAAGCCATAATCGAAAAAAAAACTAACACTAACCCCAAAAATTGTATTCATCATTCCTGAAGTCCGGACATCTTTATTCTTCAAGATGCTGAAAAGTCTTCATCCAGGTGGAGCCATCTTCATCCATCGTGGGACCATCTTCTGTCTTCTTCCTGGAGGTGCTGAGAGGTGGTTCTCTTCCCCATTGGCGGTCTTCAGCGACGTGGAGGTTCTCTTCATGCAATCTTCAGTGTGCCGGTGGACGATCGCATGAAGAGGACCTCCACGTCCCTGAAGACTGCCGCCACTGAGGAGGACCAGCGCTCCGGATCCGCGCATCAGCGAAGACTGCTACGCACCTCTGGCAAAAAAGAAAGAAGATGGTCCAATGATGGGTGAAGTTGGAGCCGCCTGGAAGAAGACCTTCACCACCGGACTTCAGGAATGGTGAGTACATATGTCGGGTTAGAGTTAGTTTTTTGGGGGGCTTTGGGGGGGTTTAAATTAGGGATTATTTTATTTTTAATGGGCACTAAAGAGCTGATTGCCATTTTAAGGGCAATGCCCATACAAATGCCCCTTATGGGGCAATGGGTAGCTTAGGTTTTTATTTTGGGGGTTAGGTGGGGATTTTTACTGTTGGATGGGGGGTTTACTTAGGGGTTAATTTATTTATTTTATGTAAAAGAGCTGATTGCTTCAGGGCAATGCCCTACAAAATGTCCTTTTAAGGGCTATTGGTAGTTTATTCTTAGATTAGAAGGTGTTTTTATTTTGGGGTAGCTTTTTTTTATTTTATAGGGGTGTTTAGATTAGGTTTAAAAAAAAAATATTTTGGTTAGTTTCGTTTATATATTTTTTGTAATTTTAGATTATTATTTCTTTATTTGTTCTTTATTGACCAGTTAGAACTTATACATTGCATGTGGTACATCTTCATACAATATACAAAAAATATATATCAAAACAAGTGGGTTCACAATTATTGGTCATAACATTTTTTTGAGTTGTATTAACAAATGATAAGAATGTGAGTGATAAACATAAAAAGAACATAAATATGGTATCAACAGCATTTATATTTATATCAATTAACAATAACAGTATGTAACTCCCCCAAGATAAAGTCCATTAAGGTTATGGTATCAAAACTGTGAGCACTTTATTTACAATCTCTTGAAGAAGCTTTGATCCATTCATAATAACATTTATTTTCTTTAAAGTGTTTAGCATTTTGGGAATTTTGAAACAATATGAGACTCCCAATAAAGCATAATATTCTGGTCTGTTGTGCTGTGTCTGGTTTTTAGATAATGATATTCCTCTAAGCTTAGCATTTCGTTAAATATGGGCAAAGGAGTACAAGAAGCGCAAGAAGCCTTGAATTATTTATTTGTCACAACAAGTAAAAATATTCAACATAAAAACTTACATTCAAGTAAGTAAATTCGTGCACCAAGTACACAACACAGCCGCAGTACAGGACCGGATCCTCAGGCAGATATGTCCACAACAGGTTTCAAAAGAGGGCTGGATTTAAGCACAGCACACTATTTATTAGGCAGTGACGTTTCGGGGCATTCACCCCTTCTTCAGACCTGAATAAATAGTGTGCTGTGCTTAAATCCAGCCCTCTTCTGACAACTCTTTTTGAGTGTTAGTAGTTGTTTCGGTTGTCTAGTGGAATATATGTATTGATCTATATTTGTCTTGTAAGGCTTTTCTAATGTAACCGAGGCCTGGTAGGAACTCTTGGTTGTCGGTGACAAGGGTAAGTGTTGAGTATTGAGAGGAGAGATATGGGAATTCCATTACAGCTTTCTCCCAAATAAAGTGAGTTTCTTTTATTAGTCTGTTATCAGAGGTATGTAATGGGTTTATGTATTTGGTAGCCCAGCATTGTGCCCGCAAATGTTCTGACTTTGATATGTTATGTTCTATTTCCACCCACATTTTCAGATCTAGGCTATGAAACCAATCTACAATTCTCTGCAGAAATATTGCTATTCTGTATTTTTGTAAATCTGGAACTCCCAGTCCTCCTGAGTGAGTGGGTAGTGTCATTATTTTCTTATTTATTATGGCATGTCTTTTAGTCGATATAAATGAAATATTTGCCATTGTAGTTGTACAAACGTAGGGGTAAGAGGAATACGTCATGCTTGTAAAACATATAATATTTGTGCTAAAACATTCATCTTTATGCTATAGATTCTGACTAACCAAGACATTTGTTTGGATCACCACCTCCATAGATCTGCAATAATGTTGCTGTATAAGGGTGTATAATTATAGTTAAATAAATCAGAATTTTCTAGATAAATACCCAGATATTTCAGTTTCTTGTTTTATAATCTAAAGGGGCACGTGACCATAATATGCTGAATAGTGTCAGAGGATAATGTCGCCTTAAAAATGTCAGATTTTGTATAATTAATACTGTAGTATGAGACTAGTCTAAAAAAAATTATTTTTTGTAATATTAGATTTTTTTAAATTTTAATCTTAGTTCTTTTGATGTAATTGGGGTTAATTTAGGGGGTGTTAGGTTAGGGCCTTAGTGATTAGATTAATACTTTGCATTGTGGGGGGTGGCAGTTTAGGGGTTAATAGGTTAATTAGATAATTTGCGATGTGGGGGGATGGCGGATAAAGGGGTTATACATTTATTACGTACTTTGCAATGTCGGGGGATGGCAGATTAGGGGTTAATACATTTATTAGGTACTTTGGGATGTGGGGGTTGACGGATCAGGGGTTAATCACTTTCGGCCAGATTACGAGTTTTGCGTTATGAGCGGCTCGGTAATAATTTGCAAGTTATTTCCACCGCTCACCTTTAATAGCGCTGCTATTACAGGTTGGCAAAAAAAAGGCGTTAGCAGGCAATATTGCAGCATTGAGCTCCATACCGCACACAAATACCAGCGCTGCTTTGAGCTGGTTTTACATGCTCGTGCACGATTTCCCCATAGACATCCATGGGGAGAGCCGGCTAAAAAAAAGCCTAACCCCTGCAATAAAGGAGCATAAAGCTCCGTAACGCAGCCCCATTGATTCCTATGGGGAAAGAAAATGTATGTTTACACCTAAAATCCTAAAATAAGCCCCAAGTCTAAACACCCCTAATCTGCCGCCCCCGACATCGCCGCTACCTACATTACACTTATTAACCCCTAATCTGCCGCCCCCAATATCGCCGCCACCTACATAAATTTATTAACCCCTAATCTGCCGCCCCCAATGTCGCCGCCACCTACATAAATTTATTAACCCCTAATCTGCCGCCCCCAATATCGCTGACACCCACCTACACTTATTAACCCCTAATCTGCTGCCCCCAACGTCGCCGCCGCCACTATACTAAAGTTATTAACCGCTAAACCTCTGGCCTCCCACATCACTAACACTAAATAAATATATTAACCCCTAAACCTAACCCTAAGTCTAACCCTAACACCCCTAACTTTAATATAATTAAAATAAATCTAAATAAAAATTACTATAATTAACTAAATAATTCCTATTTAAAACTAAATACTTACCTATAAAATAAACCCTAAGCTAGCTACAATATAACTAATAGATACATTGTATCTAGCTTAGGGTTTATTTTTATTTTACAGGCAAGTTTGTATTTATTTTAAGTAGACTAGTTAGTAAATAGTTATTAACTATTTAATAACTACCTAGCTAAAATAAATACAAAAGTACCTGTAAAATAAAACCTAACCTGTCTTACACTAACACCTAACCTTACACTACATTTAAATAAATTACATTAATTAAATACAATTAACTAAATAAAAAAAAAATAAACACTAAATTACACAAAATAAAAAAGAAATTATCAAATATTTAAACTAATTACACCTAATCTAATAGCCCTATCAAAATAAAAAAGCCCCCCCCCCCAAAAAAAAATAAAAAAAAACCCTAGCCTAAACTAAACTGCCAATAGCCCTTAAAAGGGCCTTTTGCGGGGCATTGTCCCAAAGAAATCAGCTCTTTTACCTGTAAAACAAATACAAACAACCCCCCAACAGTAAAACCCACCACCCACACAACCAACCCCCCAAATAAAATCCTATCTAAAAAACCTAAGCTCCCCATTGCCCTGAAAAGGCATTTGGATGGACATTGCCCTAAAAGGGCATTTAGCTTTTTTTCTGTGCCCAAACCCCTAAGCTAAAAATAAAACCCACCCAATAAACCCTTAATAAAACCTAACACTAACCCCCGAAGATCCACTTTTTTTTGAAGACTGGACATCCATCCTCATCAAGCCGGGAGAAGTCTTCATCCATGTGGCAAGAAGTCGTCCTCCAGGTGGGCAGAAGTCTTCATCCAGACAGCATCTTCTATCTTCATCTTTCCGACGCGGAGCGGCTCCATCTTCAAGACATCCGGCAAGGAGCATCCTCTTCTTTCGATGGTTCTTGAAGAATGAAGGTTTGTTTAAATGACATCATCCAAGATGGCGTCCCTTGAATTCCGATTGGCTGATAGAATTCTATCAGCCAATCGGAATTAAAGGTGAAAAAATCCTATTAGCTGATGTAATCAGCCAATAGGATTGAGCTCACATTCTATTGGCTGATTGGAACAGCCAATAGAATGCAAGCTCAATCCTATTGGCTGATTGCATCAGCCAATAGGATTTTTTTCACCTTTAATTCCGATAGGCTGATCTTGGATGACGTTATTTAAAGGAAACTTCATTCTTCAAGAGCCATTGAAAGAAGAGGATGCTCTGCACCGGATGTATGGAAGATGGAGCTGCTCCGTGTCGGAGATGAAGATAGAAGATGCTGTCTGGATGAAGACTTCTGCCTGCCTGGAGGACGATTTCTTGCCGCTTGGATGAAGACTTCTCCCGGCTTCGTTGAGGACTTCTGTCTGCTAGGATAAAGACTTCTCCCAGCTTCGTTGAGGATGGATGTCCGGTCTTCAAAAACTGTAAGTGGATCTTCGGGGGTTAGTGTTAAGTTTTTTTTAAGGGTTTTTGGGTGGGTTTTATTTTTAGCTTAGGGTTTTGGGCAGCAAAAAAGAGCTAAATGCCCTTTTAAGGGCAATGCCCATCCAAATGCCCTTTTCAGGGCAATGGGGAGCTTAGGTTTTTTTAGATAGGATTTTATTTGGGGGGTTTGGATGTGTGGGTGGTGGGTTTTACTGTTGGGGAGTTGTTTGCATTTTTTTTTTACAGGTAAAAGAGCTGATTTCTTTGGGGCAACGCCCTGCAAAAGGCCATTTTAAGGGTTATTTACAGTTTAGTTTAGGCTAGTTTTTTTTTTAGTTTTTTTTTGGGGGGGGGGCTTTTTTGTTTTGATAGGGCTATTAGATTAGGTGTAATTAGTTTAAATATTTGATCATTTCTTTTTTATTTTGTGTAATTAAGTGTTTATTTTTTTGTAATTTAGTTAATTGTATTTAATTAATGTCATTTATTTAATTGTAATGTTAGCTGTTGGTGTAAGACAGGTTAGGTTTTATTTTACAGGTAAATTTGTATTTATTTTTACTAGGTAGTTAGTAAATAGTTAATAACTATTTACTAACTAGTCTACCTAGTTAAAATAAATACAAACTTAGCTGTGAAATAAAAATAAAGGAATTATTTAGTTAATGATAGTAATTTTTATTTACATTTATTTTAATTATATTAAAGTTAGGGGTATTAGGGTTAGACTTAGGGTTAGGTTTAGGGGTTAATAACTTTAGTATAGTGGCGGCAGTGACATTGGCGGTGGCAGATTAGGGGTTAATAGTATTTAACTAGTGTTTGCGATGCGAGAGTGCGGCGGTTTAGGGGTTAATATGTTTATTATAGTGGCGGCGATGTCCGGAGCGGCAGATTAGGGGTTAATCATTTTATTATAGTGTTTGCTTTGCGGAAGGGCCTCGGTTTTAGGGGTTAATAGGTAGTTTATGGGTGTTAGTGTACTTTGTAACTTTTTAGTTATGAGTTTTATGCTACAGATTTGTAATGTAAAACTCATAACTACTGACTTAAGATGGCGGTACAGATCTTGACGGTATAGGCTGTACCACTCACTTTTTGGCCTCCCAGGCAAAACTCGTAATACCGCCGCTATGGAAGTCCCATTGAAAAATTACTTTTTAAAAGGTGCAGTTACGGCCAAAAAAGTGTGCGGTACAGCTATACCTGCAAGACTCGTAATAGCAGCGGTAGTGAAAAAGCAGCGTTATGAGGCTTTTTCATTCATAACGCAATACTCGTAATCTAGCTGTTTATTAGGTATATTGCGTTGTGGGGGGATAGCGGTTTAGGGGTTAATCACTTTTGCAATGTGGGGGGATGGTGGATATAGGGGTTTTGAGGTGTCCTGGTTTATTTTTGGGAGGTGGGTTAGACTTTTACGGGTGATTTCCGCACATTTCTGAACATCGCCAGTTTATCCATTGTTTATCTGTTGGATTAGGTTGCGCTGCCGTATATGTAATCTTGCCCATGGTATTTTTGGGTCTGGTCTGGATGACACTATTTCTACAGTGAATAAGGGGAAAGGAGCCTTTCTCCTTCAGGATATTCCAGAAGTCTAAGATTAAATCTAGGGCGTCTAACTGTTTTTTCTTTGTCAATCTAAGAACCAGAATTTATCCTCTTCATTCCAAAAACAGGGTTCTTCTGTTTTTTCTTGGAATCCAAACCTTAATTGGAACAGGACCTAACAGTCTAAAAAGCCTGTTTCCACAACCAAGCTTGCATGAAGTTACGGCGCCCAATCCAGATCTTCTTGTAGGGGGGCACATTGCGCCTTTTTTCAGGGGCTTGGTTTTATTCTGTTCAAGATTCATGGGTTCTGAACATTATTTACATAGGATACAGAATAGGTTTCAGATCAAGGCCCTCCAGGGGAAGGTTCCTTCCGTCTCATGTTCATAAGACTCCTGTAAATGCAATAGCCTTTTTTCAGTTTATTTTGGATCTGGATTCTATGGATGTGACAGTTCCAATTCCAAAATTGGAACAGGGTCAGGGGTTTATTGCAACCACTTTATTTGGACGATTCTTCCTCTTGTTCAACAAGGGCAGTTCATGTCCTCTATAGATCCGAAGGATGCTATTCATATCCAAATGGATTATCATCGTTTTCTAAGGCTTGCTTTCCTGGTGAAGCATTTTTAGTTAATTGCTCTTCCTTTTGGTATGGCTACCACTCTCAGAATCTTTACAAGGGTTCTGGGGACTCTCTTATCTGTGATAAGAGCTTGGGGGGTTTCAGTGGTTCCTTACCTGGACATCTTGGTACATGCTCCATCTTTACATTTATCAGTATCTCATACCAACAGACTTTTGTTGTTTCTTAAAGAGCATGGTTGGAAAGTAAACTTACCAAAGAGTTCTCTGTCCACTTAGTCAAGGATGACTTTTCTGGGTGTAATAATCGACTATCTCGATGACGCTTTCTTTTACAGAACAGAGAAGGCTGAAGTTACTCTCAGTTTGTGTACATCTTCAGTCAGTCCCTTCTCCTGTAACACTTTGTATGGAAGTTTAGGACTGATGATAGCAGAAACCTTTTGCCTGGTTTCACATTAGGCCTCTTCTGCTTTGTATGCTTAGTAAAAGGTGCAAGGATTACACTCAGTTAGCTCAGAAGATTCTTCTGAATGCCAAAGTAACTATCCTTTTCCTGTTAGATCAGTTATCGGTCCATTGTTCTGGGAGTATCTTTTGTCCATCCAAATTGGACCGTGATCTTGACAGATGCAAGTCTTTCAGGTTGGGGTGCAGTCTGTGGGTCAAAGAGAGCACATCACATCGAAAAGCAAAGTTGGCATGCATATTCTTCAACTGCAATTTTCATGGCCCTTCAGTTCTGGCCTCTTCTGAAAGAAGAGACTTATCTGCATTTCTAGACAGACAATGTCACCGTAGTGGCTTACATCAATCATCAAGGAGGAACTCTGTGCCCTGGTAATGAAGGAGGTTTCCTGAATTCTGACTTGGGCAGAGAGCAATTCTTGTATTACATATTCCTGAGGTGAGCAACTGGGAAGCAGATTTTCTCAGTCACCAATCTCTTCATCCAGAGAATTGGTCTCTTCATCTGGAAGTCTTCAGTCAGATTGTAGACCTGTGGGGTATTTCTGAAGTAGATCTGATGGCTTTGAACAACAAGCTCCCCAGACACTTTGCAAGGTCTAGGGATCCACATGCCGAGTTTATGGATGCTCTAGTCACATCTTGGTTGTTTTGTCTGGCCTACATTTTTCCACCTCTTGTTTTGTTACCAAGAGTGATAGCCAGGACTGAGCAGAAGGTAGTATCAGAAACCTTGATTGCTTTAGCATGGCCTCACCGAACTTTGTTTGCAGGTCTGGTGCAGATGTCCAGTTGTCCTACATGACACTGAAACTTTGGTTTTGGCCCCAAAACTTGTGACAAGGAAAATTTATCACTAGGTTTGGAAGGTTTTTATTTAATGGGCCTTGATATTCAAAACATCTTTTGGCCAATAAGAAATTGCCTGTTTGGGTTCGCCAGGCTCGCAGTCTATCGGTCTATTGATATATACTAAAAAAGTGGGCTGCACCTCGTGCTGACAAGTGGTGATGTATTTCCTAAAGTATATAATGGGGATCAATATTTCACTGATCAGTCCCTGGGGTGCTCTGTATCTCACCTGCTGCTGGAAGCTACTAGTCAGCTGCTGCTTTTCCAGGTCATTATCTTCCATGTCTTGTTTCAGTCCCCCAATCTCTTCCTTCAGTCGTGCCCTCTCCCCCTGCAGGACACTGATGGCATCTACCAGCTTGTGCACACCCAGAAGGGGGAGAGAAGGCCCGGGGGGTTCTGAGAGAAAAAATATATAATTAGTTCTATAAGGATACCAATGCTGCCCACAGGTGATGCTATACAGAGGGATCCTCACCGCACTGTGGTGTTGCAATACAGAGGGATCATCACATGTGGTGTTTCTATACAAAGGTATCCTCACTGCACTGTGATGTTGCTATACAGGGGCCCTCTCTGCCCTCTGGTGTTGCTATACAGAGAGATACTATCTGCCCTCTGGTGTTCCTATACAGGGGTGCCCTCACTGCCCTTGAGTGTTGCTATACAGAGAGATACTCTCTGTCCTGTATTGTTGCTATACAGGGGGACCCTCTCTGCCATGTGGTGTTTCTATACAGGGGGACCCTAACTTCTCTGAGGTGTCACTACACAGGGGGACCTTCTCTGCCCTGTGGTGTTGCTATACAGGGGGACCCTCTCTGCCCTGTGGTGTTGCTATACAGGGGGACCCTCTCTGCCCTGTGGTGTGGCTATATAGGAAGACCCTTTCTGCCCTGAGGTGTTACTATACAGAGGGACTCTCTCTGATCTGTGTTGTTGCTATAGAGTGAAACATCTCTGCTCTGTTGTGTTGATATACAGGGGACCCCCTCTGCCCTGTAGTGTTGCTATATAGGATGAGGCTCACTGTTCCACTGTTCCCATACTTTGGTGCTCACCATTCTGAAGTCTCTCCATCACATTCTGCTGCTCACATATAACATTTTCCAGACTCTCGATAAGGCTCAGCTTATCTCTCATGCGCTGCCTATAGGTCACCCGCAGTGTCCGCATCTGCTTCCTGCGTCTCCTCTCCTCTCGCCCCAGCAGGGTCTTGTACTCCTGAGCCTGACCCTGCAACCGCTGCATCTGTGAGTAATGCTCCAGAAAGGAGATGAGGTGGGTCATCACCGTAAGCAGGGGGGAGGCTGTCTGGGAACATACAGAGGGGTGACATGAGCACACTGTCCAAAAGACAATTACATTATATAGGTGCATCTGTGTGAGCAGGGGGGAGGTTGTCTTGGGATATATAGAGGGGTGACATGAGCACACTGTCCCCAGACACAATTACATTATATAGGTGCATCAGTCTGAGCAGGGGGGCTAGGGACATATAGAGGGGGGACATGAGCACACTGTCCCCAGTCACAATAACATATAGGTGCATAGGTTTGAGCAGGAGGAGGCACGGTTGGGTGGGGTACAGTGATATATATATGGGGGGTGAGTGACTGAAATCTAAGGGTCTCAGGGAACCCTAAAGTGGATCATAAAGCTACAACATTACTGAGGGCAAACAGACTACATGCTGGTGATGTGAGACACAGCATTGGCCATCAGAGGCTAAAGATGAGTAGTGTAACCAGCAGACACCACTGGGGCAGCACAGGGTAGGGGGCTAGGATTTAGCTCTAGTGGGTTACAGTAATGAGGTCCATGGGTGTGAACATTTAATGTGATGTGGGAGGGGATAGAATAGCTGAGGGAGGACCATGCGTGAGGGGAAGTTACAGCGGGTGGTAAGTATGATAGGCTGTTGTCTGAGTGAGGGGTCAGTATTGCTCTGCATGAGGGAATACTGTATTTAGTCTCTGGCATTACAGGTGAGAGGTCAGTATTGCTCTGCATGAGGGAATACTGTATTTAGTCTCTTGCATTACAGGTGAGAGGTCAGTATTGCGCTGCATGAGGGAATACTGTATTTAGTCTCTGTCATTACAGGTGAGGGGTCAGTATTGCTCTGCATGAGGGAATACTGTATTTAGTTTCTGTCATTACAGGTGAGGGGACAGTATTGCTCTGCATGAGGGAATACTGTATTTAGTCTCTGGCATTACAGGTGAGAGGTCAGTATTGCTCTGCATGAGGGAATAGTGTATTTAGTCTCTGGCATTACAGGTGAGAGGTCAGTATTGCTCTGCATGAGGGAATACTGTATTTAGTCTCTGACATTACAGGTGAGAGGTCAGTATTGCTCTGCATGAGGGAATACTGTATTTAGTCTCTGACATTACAGGTGAGAGGTCAGTATTGCTCTGCATGAGGGAATACTGTATTTAGTCTCTGGCATTACAGGTGAGGGGTCAGTATTGTTCTGCATGAGGGAATACTGTATTTAGTCTCTGTCATTACAGGTGAGAGGTCAGTATTGCTCTGCATGAGGGAATACTGTATTTAGTCTCTGTCATTACAGGTGAGAGGTCAGTATTGCTCTGCATGAGGGAATAATGTATTTAGTCTCAGGCATTACAGGTGAGAGGTCAGTATTGCTCTGCATGAGGGAATACTGTATTTAGTCTTTGTCATTACAGGTGAGGGGTCAGTATTGCTCTGTATGAGGGAATACTGTATTTAGTCTCTGACATTACAGCTGAGAGGTCAGTATTGCTCTGCATGAGGGAATACTGTATTTAGTCTCTGGCATTACAGGTGAGAGGTCAGTATTGCTCTGCATGAGGGAATACTGTATTTAGTCTCTGACATTACAGGTGAGAGGTCAGTATTGCTCTGCATGAGGGAATACTGTATTTAGTCTCTGGCATTACAGGTGAGAAGTCAGTATTGCTCTGCATGAGGGAATACTGTATTTAGTCTCTGACATTACAGGTGAGGGGTCAGTATTGCTCTGCATGAGGGAATACTGTATTTAGTCTCTTTCATTACAGGTGAGGGGTCAGTATTGCTCTTCATGAGGGAATAGTGTATTTAGTCTCTGGCATTACAGGTGAGGGGTCAGTATTGCTCTGCATGAGGGAATACTGTATTTAGTCTCTGGCATTACAGGTGAGGGGTCAGTATTGCTCTGCATGAGGGAATAGTGTATTTTGTCTCTGGCATTACAGGTGACAGGTCAGTATTGCTCTGCATGAGGGAATAGTGTATTTTGTCTCTGGCATTACAGGTGAGGGGTCAGTATTGCTCTGCATGAGGGAATACTGTATTTAGTCTCTGGCATTACAGGTGAGAGGTCAGTATTGATCTGCATGAGGGAATAGTGTATTTTGTCTCTGACATTACAGGTGAGGGGTCAGTATTGCTCTGCATGAGGGAATACTGTATTTAGTCTCTGGCATTACAGGTGAGGGGTCAGTATTGCTCTGCATGAAGGAATACTGTATTTAGTCTCTGACAATACAGGTGAGAGGTCAGTATTGCTCTGCATGAGGGAATAATGTATTTAGTCTCTGACATTACAGGTGAGGGTTCAGTATTGCTCTGCATGAGGGAATAGTGTATTTAGTCTCTGTCATAACAGGTGAGGGGTCAGTATTGCTCTGCATGAGGGAATACTGTATTTAGTCTCTGACATTACAGGTGAGGGGTCAGTATTGCTCTGCATGAGGGAATACTGTATTTAGTCTCTGGCATTACAGGTGAGAGGTCAGTATTGCTCTGCATGAGGGAATACTGTATTTAGTCTCTGGCATTACAGGTGAGGGGTCAGTATTGCTCTGCATGAAGGAATACTGTATTTAGTCTCTGACAATACAGGTGAGAGGTCAGTATTGCTCTGCATGAGGGAATAATGTATTTAGTCTCTGCCATTACAGGTGAGGGTTCAGTATTGCTCTGCATGAGGGAATAGTGTATTTAGTCTCTGTCATAACAGGTGAGGGGTCAGTATTGCTCTGCATGAGGGAATACTGTATTTAGTCTCTGACATTACAGGTGAGGGGTCAGTATTGCTCTGCATGAGGGAATACTGTATTTAGTCTCTGGCATTACAGGTGAGAGGTCAGTATTGCTCTGCATGAGGGAATACTGTATTTAGTCTCTGACATTACAGGTGAGAGGTCAGTATTGCTCTGCATGAGGGAATACTGTATTTAGTCTCTGTCATTACAGGTGAGAGGTCAGTATTGCTCTGCATTAGGGAATACTGTATTTAGTCTCTGACAATACAGGTGAGGGTCAGTATTGCTCTGCATGAGGGAATACTGTATTTAGTCTCTGTCATTACAGGTGAGGGTCAGTATTGCTCTGCATGAGGGAATACTGTATTTAGTCTCTGACATTACAGGTGAGAGGTCAGTATTGCTCTGCATGAGGGAATAGTGTATTTAGTCTCTGGCATTATAGGTGAGGGGTCAGTATTGCTCTGCATGAGGGAATACTGTATTTAGTCTCTGGCATTACAGATGAGAGGTCAGTATTGCTCTGCATGAGGGAATACTGTATTTAGTCTCTGGCATTACAGGTGAGGAGTCAGTATTGCTCTGCATGAGGGAATACTGTATTTAGTCTCTGGCATTACAGGTGAGGGGTCAGTATTGCTCTGCATGAGGGAATACTGATTTAGTCTCTGACATTACAGGTGAGAGGTCAGTATTGCTCTTCATGAGGGAATAGTGTATTTAGTCTCTGGCATTACAGGTGAGGGGTCAGTATTGCTCTGCATGAGGGAATACTGTATTTAGTATCTGGCATTACAGGTGAGAGGTCAGTTTTGCTCTGCATGAGGGAATACTGTATTTAGTCTTTGTCATTACAGGTGAGGGGTCAGTATTACTCTGCATGAGGGAATACTGTATTTAGTCTCTAACATTACAGGTGAGGGGTCAGTATTGCTCTGCATGAGGGAATACTGTATTTAGTCTCTGGCATTACAGGTGAGAGGTCAGTATTGCTCTACATGAGGGATTAGTGTATTTAGTCTCTGGCATTACAGGTTAGGGGTCAGTATTGCTCTGCATGAGGGAATACTGTATTTATTCTCTGGCATTACAGGTGAGAGGTCAGTATTGCACTGCATGAGGGAATGCTGTATTTAGTCTTTGTCATTACAGGTGAGGGGTCAGTATTGCTCTGCATGAGGGAATACTGTATTTAGTCTCTGACATTACAGGTGAGAGGTCAGTATTGCTCTGCATGAGGGAATACTGTATTTAGTCTCTGACATTACAGTTGAGGGGTCAGTATTGCTCTGCATGAGGGAATACGGTATTTAGTCTCTGGCATTACAGGTGAGAGGTCAGTATTGCTCTGCATGAGGGAATACTGTATTTAGTCTCTGACATTACAGGTGAGAGGTCAGTATTGCTCTGCATGAGGGAATAGTGTATTTAGTCTCTGGCATTACAGGTGAGGGGTCAGTATTGCTCTGCATGAGGGAATACTGTATTTAGTCTCTGATATTACAGGTGAGAGGTAAGCATTGCTCTGCATGAGGGAATACTGTATTTAGTCTCTGATATTACAGGTAAGGGGTCAGTATTGCTCTGCATGAGGGAATACTGTATTTAGTCTCTGACATTACAGGTGAGAGGTCAGTATTGCTCTGCATGAGGGAATACTGTATTTAGTCTCTGACATTACAGGTGAGAGGTCAGCATTGCTCTACATGAGGGAATACTGTATTTAGTCTCTGGCATTACAGGTGAGAGGTCAGTATTGCTCTGCATGAGGGCATACTGTATTTAGTCTTTGTCATTACAGGTGAGGGGCCAGTATTGCTCTGCATGAGGGAATGCTGTATTTAGTCTTTGTCATTACAGGTGAGGGGTCAGTATTGCTCTGCATGAGGGAATACTGTATTTATTCTCTGGCATTACAGGTGAGAGGTCAGCATTGCTCTGCATGAGGGAATACTGTATTTAGTCTCTGTCATAACAGATGAGGGGTCAGTATTGCTCTGCATGAGGAAATAATGTATTTAGTCTCTGACATTACAGGTGAGAGGTCAGTATTGCTCTACATGAGGGAATACTGTATTTAGTCTCTGACATTACAGGTGAGAGGTCAGCATTGCTCTGCATGAGGGAATACTGTATTTAGTCTCTGTCATTACAGGTGAGAGGTCAGTATTGCTCTGCATGAGGGAATACTGTATTTAGTCTTTGTCATTACAGGTGAGAGGTCAGTATTGCTCTGCATGAGGGAATACTGTATTTAGTCTCTGGCATTACAGATGAGAGGTCAGTATTGCTCTGCATGAGGGAATACTGTATTTAGTCTCTGTCATTACAGGTGAGGGGTCAGTATTGCTCTGCATGAGGGAATACTGTATTTAGTCTCTGATATTACAGGTGAGAGGTCAGTATTGCTCTGCATGAGGGAATACTGTATTTAGTCTCTGACATTACAGGTGAGGGGTCAGTATTGCTCTGCATGAGGGAATACTGTATTTAGTCTCTGGCATTACAGGTGAGAGGTCAGTATTGCTCTGCATGAGGGAATACTGTATTTAGTCTCTGATATTACAGGTGAGAGGTCAGTATTGCTCTGCATGAGGGAATACTGTATTTAGTCTCTGACATTACAGGTGAGGGGTCAGTATTGCTCTGCATGAGGGAATACTGTATTTAGTCTCTGGCATTACAGGTGAGAGGTCAGTATTGCTCTGCATGAGGGAATACTGTATTCAGTCTTTGTCATTACAGGTGAGGGGTCAGTATTACTCTGCATGAGGGAATACTGTATTTAGTCTCTAACATTACAGGTGAGAGGTCAGTATTGCTCTGCATGAGGGAATACTGTATTTAGTCTCTGGCATTACAGGTGAGAGGTCAGTATTGCTCTACATGAGGGATTAGTGTATTTAGTCTCTGGCATTACAGGTGAGAGGTCAGTATTGCTCTCCATGAGGGAATACTGTATTTAGTCTCTAACATTACAGGTGAGGGGTCAGTATTGCTCTGCATGAGGGAATACTGTATTTAGTCTCTGGCATTACAGGTGAGAGGTCAGTATTGCTCTACATGAGGGATTAGTGTATTTAGTCTCTGGCATTACAGGTGAGAGGTCAGTATTGCTCTGCATGAGGGAATACTGTATTTAGTCTCTGACATTACAGGTGAGAGGTCAGTATTGCTCTGCATGAGGGAATACTGTATTTAGTCTCTGACATTACAGGTGAGGGGTCAGTATTGCTCTGCATGAGGGAATACTGTATTTAGTCTCTGGCATTACAGGTGAGAGGTCAGCATTGCTCTGCATGAGGGAATACTGTATTTAGTCTCTGGCATTACAGGTGAGAGGTCAGTATTGCTCTGCATGAGGGAATACTGTATTTAGTCTCTGTCATTACAGGTGAGAGGTCAGTATTGCTCTGCATGAGGGAATACTGTATTTAGTCTCTGACATTACAGGTGAGAGGTCAGTATTGCTCTGCATGAGGGAATACTGTATTTAGTCTCTGACATTACAGGTTAGGGGTCAGTATTGCTCTGCATGAGGGAATACTGTATTTAGTCTCTGATATTACAGGTGAGAGGTCAGTATTGCTCTGCATGAGGGAATACTGTATTTAGTCTCTGATATTACAGGTGAGAGGTCAGTATTGCTCTGCATGAGGGAATACTGTATTTAGTCTCTGACATTACAGGTGAGGGGTCAGTATTGCTCTGCATGAGGGAATACTGTATTTAGTCTCTGATATTACAGATGAGGGGTCAGTATTGCTCTGCATGAGGGAATACTGTATTTAGTCTCTGACATTACAGGTGAGAGGTCAGTATTGCTCTGCATAAGGGAATACTGTATTTAGTCTCTGATATTACAGGTGAGAGGTCAGTATTGCTCTGCATGAGGGAATACTGTATTTAGTCTCTGTCATTACAGGTGAGAGGTCAGTATTGCTCTGCATGAGGGAATACTGTATTTAGTCTCTGACATTACAGGTGAGAGGTCAGTATTGCTCTGCATGAGGGAATACTGTATTTAGTCTCTGTCATTACAGGTGAGAGGTCAGTATTGCTCTGCATGAGGGAATACTGTATATTTAGTCTCTGACATTACAGGTGAGAGGTCAGTATTGTTCTGCATGAGGGAATACTGTATTTAGTCTCTGTCATTACAGATGAGGGGTCAGTATTGCTCTGCATGAGGGAACACTGTATTTAGTCTCTGTCATTACAGGTGAGAGGTCAGTATTGCTCTGCATGAGGGAATACTGTATTTAGTCTCTGGCATTACAGGTGAGAGGTCAGTATTGCTCTGCATGAGGGAATACTGTATTTAGTCTCTGACATTACAGGTGAGAGGTCAGTATTGCTCTGCATGAGGGAATAGTGTATTTAGTCACTGACATTACAGGTGAGAGGTCAGTATTGCTCTGCATGAGGGAATACTGTATTTAGTCTCTGGCATTACAGGTGAGGGGTCAGTATTGCTCTGCATGAGGGAATACTGTATTTAGTCTCTGACATTACAGGTGAGGGGTCAGTATTGCTCTGCATGAGGGAATACTGTATTTAGTCTCTGACATTACAGGTGAGGGGTCAGTATTGCTCTGCATGAGGGAATACTGTATTTAGTCTCTGTCATTACAGGTGAGAGGTCAGTATTGCTCTGCATGAGGGCATACTGTATTTAGTCTCTGGCATTACAGGTGAGAGGTCAGTATTGCTCTGCATGAGGGAATACTGTATTTAGTCTCTGGCATTACAGGTGAGAGGTCAGTATTGCTCTGCATGAGGGCATACTGTATTTAGTCTCTGGCATTACAGGTGAGAGG
This sequence comes from Bombina bombina, assembly GCF_027579735.1. Taxonomy (NCBI): domain Eukaryota; kingdom Metazoa; phylum Chordata; class Amphibia; order Anura; family Bombinatoridae; genus Bombina; species Bombina bombina. The sequence continues at coordinate 1,156,291,009 of NC_069503.1, read as the reverse complement.
TCAGTATTGCTCTGCATGAGGGCATACTGTATTTAGTCTCTGGCATTACAGGTGAGAGGTCAGTATTGCTCTGCATGAGGGAATACTGTATTTAGTCTCTGACATTACAGGTGAGAGGTCAGTATTGCTCTGCATGAGGGAATGGTGTATTAAGTCTCTGACATTACAGGTGAGAGGTCAGTATTGCTCTGCATGAGGGAATACTGTATTTAGTCTCTGACATTACAGGTGAGAGGTCAGTATTGCTCTGCATGAGGGAATACTGTATTTAGTCTCTGACATTACAGGTGAGGGGTCAGTATTGCTCTGCATGAGGGAATACTGTATTTAGTCTCTGTCATTACAGGTGAGAGGTCAGTATTGCTCTGCATGAGGGCATACTGTATTTAGTCTCTGTCATTACAGGTGAGAGGTCAGTATTGCTCTGCATGAGGGAATACTGTATTTAGTCTCTGGCATTACAGGTGAGAGGTCAGTATTGCTCTGCATGAGGGAATACTGTATTTAGTCTCTGTCATTACAGGTGAGAGGTCAGTATTGCTCTGCATGAGGGAATACTGTATTTAGTCTCTGACATTACAGATGAGGGGTCAGTATTGCTCTGCATGAGGGAATACTGTATTTAGTCTTTCTCATTACAGGTGAGGGGTCAGTATTGCTCTGCATGAGGGAATACTGTATTTAGTCTCTGGCATTACAGGTGAGAGGTCAGTATTGCTCTGCATGAAGGAATAGTGTATTTAGTCTCTGACACAGGTGAGAGGTCAGTATTGCTCTGCATGAGGGAATACTGTATTTAGTCTCTGGCATTACAGGTGAGAGGTCAGTATTGCTCTGCATGAGGGAATACTGTATTTTGTCTCTGGCATTACAGGTGAGGGGTCAGTATTGCTCTGCATGAGGGAATACTGTATTTAGTCTCTGACATTACAGGTGAGAGGTCAGTATTGCTCTGCATGAGGGAATACTGTATTTAGTCTCCGTCATTACAGGTGAGAGGTCAGTATTGCTCTGCATGAGGGCATATTGTATTTAGTCTCTGGCATTATAGTTGAGGGGTCAGTATTGCTCTGCATGAGGGAATACTGTATTTAGTCTCTGGCATTACAGGTGAGAGGTCAGTATTGCTCTGCATGAGGGAATACTGTATTCAGTCTTTGTCATTACAGGTGAGGGGTCAGTATTGCTCTGCATGAGGGATTAGTGTATTTAGTCTCCGTCATTACAGGTGAGAGGTCTGTATTACTCTGCATGAGGGAATACTGTATTTAGTCTCTAACATTACAGGTGAGAGGTCAGTATTGCTCTGCATGAGGGAATACTGTATTTAGTCTCTGTCATTACAGGTGAGAGGTCAGCATTGCTCTGCATGAAGGAATACTGTATTTAGTCTCTGACATTACAGGTGAGAGGTCAGTATTGCTCTGCATGAGGGAATACTGTATTTAGTCTCTGACATTACAGGTGAGAGGTCAGTATTGCTCTGCATGAGGGCATACTGTATTTAGTCTCTGGCATTACAGGTGAGAGGTCAGTATTGCTCTGCATGAGGGAATACTGTATTTAGTCTCTGACATTACAGGTGAGAGGTCAGTATTGCTCTGCATGAGGGAATACTGTATTTAGTCTCTGACATTACAGGTGAGGGGTCAGTATTGCTCTGCATGAGGGAATACTGTATTTAGTCTCTGTCATTACAGGTGAGAGGTCAGTATTGCTCTGCATGAGGGCATACTGTATTTAGTCTCTGTCATTACAGGTGAGAGGTCAGTATTGCTCTGCATGAGGGAATACTGTATTTAGTCTCTGGCATTACAGGTGAGAGGTCAGTATTGCTCTGCATGAGGGAATACTGTATTTAGTCTCTGACATTACAGATGAGGGGTCAGTATTGCTCTGCATGAGGGAATACTGTATTTAGTCTTTCTCATTACAGGTGAGGGGTCAGTATTGCTCTGCATGAGGGAATACTGTATTTAGTCTCTGGCATTACAGGTGAGAGGTCAGTATTGCTCTGCATGAAGGAATAGTGTATTTAGTCTCTGACACAGGTGAGAGGTCAGTATTGCTCTGCATGAGGGAATACTGTATTTAGTCTCTGGCATTACAGGTGAGAGGTCAGTATTGCTCTGCATGAGGGAATACTGTATTTTGTCTCTGGCATTACAGGTGAGGGGTCAGTATTGCTCTGCATGAGGGAATACTGTATTTAGTCTCTGACATTACAGGTGAGAGGTCAGTATTGCTCTGCATGAGGGAATACTGTATTTAGTCTCCGTCATTACAGGTGAGAGGTCAGTATTGCTCTGCATGAGGGCATACTGTATTTAGTCTCTGGCATTATAGTTGAGGGGTCAGTATTGCTCTGCATGAGGGAATACTGTATTTAGTCTCTGGCATTACAGGTGAGAGGTCAGTATTGCTCTGCATGAGGGAATACTGTATTCAGTCTTTGTCATTACAGGTGAGGGGTCAGTATTGCTCTGCATGAGGGATTAGTGTATTTAGTCTCCGTCATTACAGGTGAGAGGTCTGTATTACTCTGCATGAGGGAATACTGTATTTAGTCTCTAACATTACAGGTGAGAGGTCAGTATTGCTCTGCATGAGGGAATACTGTATTTAGTCTCTGGCATTACAGGTGAGAGGTCAGTATTGCTCTACATGAGGGAATACTGTATTTAGTCTCTAACATTACAGGTGAGGGGTCAGTATTGCTCTGCATGAGGGAATACTGTATTTAGTCTCTGGCATTACAGGTGAGAGGTCAGTATTGCTCTCCATGAGGGAATACTGTATTTAGTCTCTAACATTACAGGTGAGGGGTCAGTATTGCTCTGCATGAGGGAATACTGTATTTAGTCTCTGGCATTACAGGTGAGAGGTCAGTATTGCTCTACATGAGGGATTAGTGTATTTAGTCTCTGGCATTACAGGTGAGAGGTCAGTATTGCTCTGCATGAGGGAATACTGTATTTAGTCTCTGACATTACAGGTGAGAGGTCAGTATTGCTCTGCATGAGGGAATACTGTATTTAGTCTCTGACATTACAGGTGAGGGGTCAGTATTGCTCTGCATGAGGGAATACTGTATTTAGTCTCTGGCATTACAGGTGAGAGGTCAGCATTGCTCTGCATGAGGGAATACTGTATTCAATCTCTGGCATTACAGGTGAGAGGTCAGTATTGCTCTGCATGAGGGAATACTGTATTTAGTCTCTGTCATTACAGGTGAGAGGTCAGTATTGCTCTGCATGAGGGAATACTGTATTTAGTCTCTGACATTACAGGTGAGAGGTCAGTATTGCTCTGCATGAGGGAATACTGTATTTAGTCTCTGACATTACAGGTTAGGGGTCAGTATTGCTCTGCATGAGGGAATACTGTATTTAGTCTCTGATATTACAGGTGAGAGGTCAGTATTGCTCTGCATGAGGGAATACTGTATTTAGTCTCTGATATTACAGGTGAGAGGTCAGTATTGCTCTGCATGAGGGAATACTGTATTTAGTCTCTGATATTACAGGTGAGAGGTCAGTATTGCTCTGCATGAGGGAATACTGTATTTAGTCTCTGACATTACAGGTGAGGGGTCAGTATTGCTCTGCATGAGGGAATACTGTATTTAGTCTCTGGCATTACAGGTGAGAGGTCAGTATCACTCTGCATGAGGGAATACTGTATTTAGTCTCTGACATTACAGGTGAGGGGTCAGTATTGCTCTGCATGAGGGAATACTGTATTTAGTCTCTGACATTACAGGTGAGAGGTCAGTATTGCTCTGCATGAGGGAATACTGTATTTAGTCTCTGGCATTACAGGTGAGAGGTCAGTATTGTTCTGCATGAGGGAATACTGTATTTAGTCTCTGTCATTACAGGTGAGGGGTCAGTATTGCTCTGCATGAGGGAATACTGTATTTAGTCTCTGTCATTACAGGTGAGAGGTCAGTATTGCTATGCATGAGGGAATACTGTATTTAGTCTCTGACATTACAGGTGAGGGGTAAGTATTGCTCTGCATGAGGGAATACTGTATTTAGTCTCTGACATTACAGGTGAGGGGTCAGTATTGCTCTGCATGAGGGAATACTGTATTTAGTCTCTGGCATTACAGGTGAGAGGTCAGTATTGCTCTGCATGAGGGAATACTGTATTTAGTCTCTGGCATTACAGGTGAGAGGTCAGTATTGCTCTGCATGAGGGAATACTGTATTTAGTCTCTGGCATTACAGGTGAGAGGTCAGTATTGCTCTACATGAGGGATTAGTGTATTTAGTCTCTGACATTACAGGTGAGGGGTCAGTATTGCTCTGCATGAGGGAATACTGTATTTAGTCTCTGGCATTACAGGTGAGAGGTCAGTATTGCTCTACATGAGGGATTAGTGTATTTAGTCTCTGGCATTACAGGTGAGAGGTCAGTATTGCTCTCCATGAGGGAATACTGTATTTAGTCTCTAACATTACAGGTGAGGGGTCAGTATTGCTCTGCATGAGGGAATACTGTATTTAGTCTCTGACATTACAGGTGAGAGGTCAGTATTGCTCTGCATGAGGGAATACTGTATTTAGTCTCTGGCATTACAGGTGAGAGGTCAGTATTGCTCTACATGAGGGATTAGTGTATTTAGTCTCTGGCATTACAGGTGAGAGGTCAGTATTGCTCTGCATGAGGGAATACTGTATTTAGTCTCTGACATTACAGGTGAGAGGTCAGTATTGCTCTGCATGAGGGAATACTGTATTTAGTCTCTGACATTACAGGTGAGGGGTCAGTATTGCTCTGCATGAGGGAATACTGTATTTAGTCTCTGGCATTACAGGTGAGAGGTCAGCATTGCTCTGCATGAGGGAATACTGTATTAAGTCTCTGGCATTACAGGTGAGAGGTCAGTATTGCTCTGCATGAGGGAATACTGTATTTAGTCTCTGACATTACAGGTGAGAGGTCAGTATTGCTCTGCATGAGGGAATACTGTATTTAGTCTCTGACATTACAGGTTAGGGGTCAGTATTGCTCTGCATGAGGGAATACTGTATTTAGTCTCTGACATTACAGGTGAGGGGTCAGTATTGCTCTGCATGAGGGAATACTGTATTTAGTCTCTGACATTACAGGTGAGAGGTCAGTATTGCTCTGCATGAGGGAATACTGTATTTAGTCTCTGATATTACAGGTGAGAGGTCAGTATTGCTCTGCATGAGGGAATACTGTATTTAGTCTCTGACATTACAGGTGAGGGGTCAGTATTGCTCTGCATGAGGGAATACTGTATTTAGTCTCTGATATTACAGGTGAGGGGTCAGTATTGCTCTGCATGAGGGAATACTGTATTTAGTCTCTGACATTACAGGTGAGAGGTCAGTATCACTCTGCATGAGGGAATACTGTATTTAGTCTCTGACATTACAGGTGAGGGGTCAGTATTGCTCTGCATGAGGGAATACTGTATTTAGTCTCTGTCATTACAGGTGAGAGGTCAGTATCACTCTGCATGAGGGAATAGTGTATTTAGTCTCTGACATTACAGGTGAGGGGTCAGTATTGCTCTGCATGAGGGAATACTGTATTTAGTCTCTGACATTACAGGTGAGAGGTCAGTATTGCTCTGCATGAGGGAATACTGTATTTAGTCTCTGGCATTACAGGTGAGAGGTCAGTATTGTTCTGCATGAGGGAATACTGTATTTAGTCTCTGTCATTACAGGTGAGGGGTCAGTATTGCTCTGCATGAGGGAATACTGTATTTAGTCTCTGTCATTACAGGTGAGAGGTCAGTATTGCTCTGCATGAGGGAATACTGTATTTAGTCTCTGACATTACAGGTGAGGGGTAAGTATTGCTCTGCATGAGGGAATACTGTATTTAGTCTCTGACATTACAGGTGAGGGGTCAGTATTGCTCTGCATGAGGGAATACTGTATTTAGTCTCTGGCATTACAGGTGAGAGGTCAGTATTGCTCTGCATGAGGAAATACTGTATTTAGTCTCTGACATTGCAGGTGAGAGGTCAGTATTGCTCTGCATGAGGGAATACTGTATTTAGTCTCTGACAATACAGGTGAGAGGTCAGTATTGCTCTGCATGAGGGAATACTGTATTTAGTCTCTGACAATACAGGTGAGGGGTCAGTATTGCTCTGCATGAGGGAATACTGTATTTAGTCTCTGACATTACAGGTGAGAGGTCAGTATTGCTCTGCATGAGGGAATACTGTATTTAGTCTCTGACATTACAGGTGAGGGGTCAGTATTGCTCTGCATGAGGGAATACTGTATTTAGTCCCTGGCATTACAGGTGAGAGGTCAGTATTGCTCTGCATGAGGGAATACTGTATTTAGTCTCTGGCATTACAGGTGAGAGGTCAGTATTGCTCTGCATGAGGGAATACTGTATTTAGTCTCTGGCATTACAGGTGAGAGGTCAGTATTGCTCTGCATGAGGGAATACTGTATTTAGTCTCTGGCATTACAGGTGAGAGGTCAGTATTGCTCTGCATGAGGGAATACTGTATTTATTCTCTGGCATTACAGGTGAGAGGTCAGCATTGCTCTGCATGAGGGATTAGTGTATTTAGTCTCTGGCATTACAGGTGAAGGGGTCAGTATTGCTCTGCATGAGGGAATACTGTATTTAGTCTCTGGCATTACAGGTGAAGGGGTCAGTATTGCTCTGCATGAGGGAATACTGTATTTAGTCTCTGGCATTACAGGTGAGAGGTCAGTATTGCTCTGCATGAGGGAATTCTGTATTTAGTCTCTGTCATTACAGGTGAGAGGTCAGTATTGCTCTGCATGAGGGAATACTGTATTTAGTCTTTGTCATTACAGGTGAGGGGTCAGTATTGCTCTGCATGAGGGAATACTGATTTAGTCTCTGACATTACAGGTGAGAGGTCAGTATTGCTCTGCATGAGGGAATACTGTATTTAGTCTCTGACATTACAGGTGAGAGGTCAGTATTGCTCTGCATGAGGGAATACTGTATTTAGTCTCTGACATTACAGGTGAGGGGTCAGTATTGATCTGTATGAGGGAATACTGTATTTAGTCTCTGTCATTACAGGTGAGAGGTCACTATTGCTCTGCATGAGGGAATACTGTATTTAGTCTCTGACATTACAGGTGAGGGGTCAGTATTGCTCTGCATGAGGGAATACTGTATTTAGTCTCTGTCATTACAGGTGAGAGGTCACTATTGCTCTGCATGAGGGAATACTGTATTTAGTCTCTGGCATTAAAGGTGAGAGGTCAGTATTGCTCTCCATGAGGGAATACTGTATTTAGTCTCTGTCATTACAGGTGAGAGGTCACTATTGCTCTGCATGAGGGAATACTGTATTTAGTCTCTGGCATTACAGGTGAGGGGTCAGTATTGCTCTGTATGAGGGAATACTGTATTTAGTCTCTGGCATTACAGATGAGTGGTCAGTATTGCTCTGCATGAGGGAATACTGTATTTAGTCTCTGACATTACAGGTGAGGGGTCAGTATTGCTCTGCATGAGGGAATACTGTATTTAGTCTCTGGCATTACAGGTGAGAGGTCAGTATTGCTCTGCATGAGGGAATACTGTATTTAGTCTCTGGCATTACAGGTGAGAGGTCAGTATTGTTCTGCATGAGGGAATACTGTATTTAGTCTCTGTCATTACAGGTGAGGGGTCAGTATTGCTCTGCATGAGGGAATACTGTATTTAGTCTCTGACATTACAGGTGAGAGGTCAGTATTGCTCTGCATGAGGGAATACTGTATTTAGTCTCTGACATTACAGGTGAGGGGTCAGTATTGATCTGTATGAGGGAATACTGTATTTAGTCTCTGTCATTACAGGTGAGAGGTCACTATTGCTCTGCATGAGGGAATACTGTATTTAGTCTCTGACATTACAGGTGAGGGGTCAGTATTGCTCTGCATGAGGGAATACTGTATTTAGTCTCTGTCATTACAGGTGAGAGGTCACTATTGCTCTGCATGAGGGAATACTGTATTTAGTCTCTGGCATTAAAGGTGAGAGGTCAGTATTGCTCTCCATGAGGGAATACTGTATTTAGTCTCTGTCATTACAGGTGAGAGGTCACTATTGCTCTGTATGAGGGAATACTGTATTTAGTCTCTGGCATTACAGATGAGTGGTCAGTATTGCTCTGCATGAGGGAATACTGTATTTAGTCTCTGACATTACAGGTGAGGGGTCAGTATTGCTCTGCATGAGGGAATAGTGTATTTAGTCTCTGGCATTACAGGTGAGAGGTCAGTATTGCTCTGCATGAGGGAATACTGTATTTAGTCTTTGTCATTACAGGTGAGGGGTCAGTATTGCTCTGCATGAGGGATTAGTGTATTTAGTCTCTGACATTACAGGTGAGGGGTCAGTATTGCTCTGCATGAGGGAATAGTGTATTTAGTCTCTGGCATTACAGGTGAGGGGTCAGTATTGCTCTGCATGAGGGAATACTGTATTTAGTCTCTGTCATTACAGGTGAGGGGTCAGTATTGCTCTGCATGAGGGAATAGTGTATTTAGTCTCTGTCATTACAGGTGAGGGGTCAGTATTGCTCTGCATGAGGGAATAGTGTATTTAGTCTCTGGCATTACAGGTGAGAGGTCAGTATTGCTCTGCATGAGGGAATACTGTATTTAGTCTCTGACATTACAGGTGAGAGGTCAGTATTGCTCTCCATGAGGGAATACTGTATTTAGTCTCTGACATTACAGGTGAGGGGTCAGTATTGCTCTGCATGAGGGAATACTGTATTAAGTCTCTGACATTACAGGTTAGAGGTCAGTATTGCTCTGCATGAGAGATTAGTGTATTTAGTCTCTGGCATTACAGGTGAGAGGTCAGTATTGCTCTGCATGACGGAATACTGTATTTAGTCTTTGTCATTACAGGTGAGGGGTCAGTATTGCTCTGCATGAGGGAATACTGAATATTTAGTCTCTGACATTACAGGTGAGAGGTCAGTATTGCTCTGCATGAGGGAATACTGTATTTAGTCTCTGACATTACAGGTGAGAGGTCAGTATTGCTCTGCATGAGGGAATACTGAATATTTAGTCTCTGACATTACAGGTGAGAGGTCAGTATTGCTCTGCATGAGGGAATACTGTATTTAGTCTCTGACATTACAGGTGAGAGGTCAGCATTGCTCTGCATGAGGGAATACTGAATATTTAGTCTCTGACAATACAGGTGAGGGTCAGTATTGCTCTGCATGAGGGAATACTGTATTTAGTCTCTGGCATTACAGGTGAGAGGTCAGTATTGCTCTGCATGAGGGAATACTGTATTTAGTCTTTGTCATTACAGGTGAGGGGTCAGTATTGCTCTGCATGAGGGAATACTGTATTTAGTCTCTGACATTACTGGTGAGGGAATTCTATGATTACGGCTTTGCCGAAACGCGTAAGCCTGCCAGCCAGAGGTATCCCATCTCTATCCATTTGATTGACTATATGTCCTGTTTTAAATAACCAAAATAAAGGTTATGTTTTATGTACGTTAGCGCTCTATGTATCATATTTTGTGGTGAATTTCCTTGCCCTGAGAGCGCTAGTGTCCCTGCATTGCATGCTGCAAGTTATCCCCAGAGCATACAATAACACTACTACGCTGAACGCTGAACACAGAACGCTGAAAAACCAGTGGAGCCCCAGTATTGGTCCGTATAAGAGGCGCAACGAAAGGCAGCCTGAGGATTGGAGGATTCCGAGTGGAAGCGTTTGATTGATGGCGTATGTGGTACCTGTCTAAGCTATCCGGTTGGAGGATCATCTGCTGTAATTTGGACACGCCCCCTGGTGGGCGGGGAAACACAGTGCCTCTGGAAAAGTGCCGGGTAGCGGTGGACGAGATACGGAGATACAGATCAAAGTGGAGGTGCATATATTACCGGCTCTACTTATAAGGATCCTGCTGAAAGGTAGAAGTTCCCCGGGTGGAAGTCAGCAGAGGTGAGACTGTATCTTTTGATTATCTCCACTGCATACAGATTTAGATTCTTATGTACACTTGCTCTGGGTACACCGTAACGCTAATTGCTGCGGTATACGAATGAAAAAAGTTCCTTTGCATCATCTACCTTGTTTATGTAACTGACCTGCTCATTTTGCTTTTGGTATTGTGATTACTGGTGAGGGGTCAGTATTGCTCTGCATGAGGGAATACTGTATTTAGTCTCTGGCATTACAGGTGAGAGGTCAGTATTGCTCTACATGAGGGATTAGTGTATTTAGTCTCTGGCATTACAGGTGAGAGGTCAGTATTGCTCTGCATGAGGGAATACTGTATTAAGTCTCTGACATTACAGGTGAGAGGTCAGTATTGCTCTGCATGAGGGATTAGTGTATTTAGTCTCTGACATTACAGGTGAGAGGTCAGTATTGCTCTGCATGAGGGAATACTGTATTAAGTCTCTGACATTACAGGTGAGAGGTCAGTATTGCTCTGCATGAGGGATTAGTGTATTTAGTCTCTGTCATTACAGGTGAGAGGTCAGTATTGCTCTGTATGAGGGAATAGTGTATTTAGTCTCTGTCATTACAGGTGAGAGGTCAGTATTGCTCTGCATGAGGGATTAGTGTATTTAGTCTCTGTCATTACAGGTGAGAGGTCAGTATTGCTCTGCGTC